>NC_136907.1:81365994-81598494 GCF_949606895.1 Notothenia rossii | reverse complement strand
GAGGACACTATCGATACTGACTCAGCAATCACTGTAAGTTATATTCTTGTTTAAATAGACTTCTCTGTTTCATTTATTCTACTCTGTATAATTGTTCTGTAGTTATTGTAGCTAAAACGGCGATTTCTGAGAGATTTTAAAATCTCAGATCTGCTCTAGTCCAGCAGCTGTAACTCAGGTCTCAGTGAGTCACGCCCCTCAAGTGTGCATTCCAATAGGTAGGAAGACTCTGCTGTCGCCCATCAGCAGAAAATAGTTAACTAATTACAGCGGCGTGCCCCCAAAGCTGTGAGAACTGAGCAATCAGGTATCCATCTTAGGTTGCGTTTTCCTGGAGCGTCAGCGTCAGCCAGACGAAGACTGACAAAGACATTAAGAGTCCTGTGGGAGGCAAAGAGGAGGCAAATCCTACTCTGATTGCGCCAAGTATCGCTGGTGTTATTTAGTTTTATTCAATTCTCTTGGGTTCTCTAGCCCCTCATGCTATAATCATGTGTATTTTCTGCATTCCTGTTTATGTGTCTTCTCGCAATTATCACTGGCCCCGTGTTTCTCCTAATCGATTTCACCGGCCTGCTCTCGTCTATCCCACATGCTCCACTGAGATCCAACATCTCGTTTCAGGGGGCCTGTGGAACTGCCAGTCAGCTGTCCCTAAGGCTGACTTCATCTCTGGCTACGCTTCCCTGCAGTCTCTGGATTTCCTTGCTCTCACGGAGACCTGGATCACTCCATCCAACACATCCACCCCAGCAGCTCTCTCCACAGCATATTCCTTCTCCCATACACCCAGACCCTCTGGCAGAGGAGGTGGCACTGGTCTCCTGCTCTCTCCCAAATGGAGCTTTTCCCTCTTCAAGCTACCTAATTTCACTCCTTCCACCTTTGAATTCCATGCCGTCACAGTAACCCATCCTATACAATGAACCATTGTTGTTCTCTACCGTCCACCAGGCGCCTTGGGGGACTTCTTGGAGGAGTTAGATAATCTCTTCTCACACATCCCTGAAACTGGCCCTCCCGCTGTACTTCTCGGAGATTTCAACCTCCAGACAGGGAAGATATCTGAACTAACATCTCTGTTAACCACCTTTGCTTTCTCACTGTCTCCATCCCCACCAACTCATAAAGCTGGCAATGTCCTTGATCTCATATTCTCAAGGAACTGCTCTACTTCTAACCTCTCTGTAAACCCGCTCCACACATCCGATCACTTCTTCATTTCATTCTCTCTACCCCTTTCCAAACATAACAACCTAATCTCTTCTAACTCTGCACCTGTCCGCCGTAACCTCCGTTCCCTCTCCCCCTCTACCTTTGCCTCATCGGTGCTCTCAGCCCTCCCTTCCTCTGACTCGTTCCAACTCCTGCCTCCAAACACTGCTGCAAAAACTCTCCTCTCGACTCTCTCATCCTCTCTGGACTTTCTCTGTCCTCTCACATCGCGGCCGGCTCGTCAGTCCCCTCCTGCTCCCTGGCTAAATGACGCACTGCGTGCTAATAGAACCATCCTTCGGGCAGCAGAGCGGAAAAGGTGGAAATCCAAACACCATGACGACCTCCTAACCTATCAGGCTCTCCTCTCCTCTTTCTCTGCTTCCATCTCTCAGGCAAAAAGCACTTTCTTTCAAGATAAGATCCAATCTTCCTATTCCAATCCCAAAAAACTATTTTCTATCTTCTCCACCCTCTTGGACCCCCCCAAAGCACCTCCCCCCTCCTCCCTTCTGTCAAGCGACTTTGTTAACCACTTTGAAAAAAAGGTTGATGATATTCGCTCTTCTTTTTCGGACTCACCTTTACTCACCGCTGGGTCACCAGACCCTCCCTTCACCCACACACTGACCTCCTTCTCCCCTCTCTCTCCAAGTGAGGTTCTTACCCTCGTTACCTCTGCCCGTCCTACCACCTGTTCTCTGGACCCTATCCCCTCAAACCTCCTTCAGACTATCGCTCCTGATATTCTACCATTTCTCACCCATTTCATCAACACTTCTCTAACTTCTGGTCACTTTCCAAACAGTCTCAAGGAGGCAAGAGTAAACCCTCTCCTTAAGAAACCCACTCTCAATCCGTCTGATGTTATTAACTACAGGTCCGTCTCTCTCCTCCCGTTCCTGTCTAAAACACTTGAACGCGCTGTCTTTAAACAACTCTCCTGTTATCTCCATCAGAACAACCTTCTGGATCCGCACCAGTCTGGTTTCAAGGCAGGTCACTCAACAGAAACTGCTCTCCTTGCTGTCTCTGATGAACTGCACACTGCTAAAGCAGCCTCCCTCTCCTCTGTCATCATCCTTCTGGACCTGTCTGCTGCATTCGACACGGTGAACCATCGGATCCTCCTTCGCACTGTCCAAGAACTTGGAGTTTCAGGCACTGCACTTTCCCTCCTCACCTCATACCTCAACGACCGCACCTACAGGGTTACTTGGAGAGGGTCCGAGTCCGACCCTTGTCAATTAACTACAGGGGTCCCTCAGGGCTCGGTTCTTGGTCCCCTCCTCTTCTCCCTGTACACAAACTCGCTCGGGTCTGTCATTAGCCCGCATGGTTTTTCATACCACTGCTACGCTGACGACACCCAACTAATTATGTCCTTTCCCCGCTCAGAGACCCAGGTCGTCGCACGCATCTCTGCTTGCCTAGCAGACATCTCTCGGTGGATGTCTGCTCATCACCTCAAGCTCAACCTTGACAAGACTGAACTGCTCTTCCTTCCGGGAAAAGATTGTCCCACTCTTGACCTAACAATCAACATCGGCCCCTCTGTTGTTTCCCCGACTCAGACTGCAAGGAATCTGGGTGTGGTCCTAGATAACAAACTGTCCTTCACTGCAAACATCACTGCTACAACCCGCTGCTGCAGATACACGCTTTACAACATCAAGAGGATACGTCCCCAGCTCACCAAGACATCAGCGCAGATTCTGGTCCAGGCTCTCGTCATCTCACGCCTAGACTACTGCAACTCCCTCCTGGCTGGTCTACCTGCATGTGCCATCCGACCTCTGCAGCTCATCCAGAATGCAGCGGCTCGTCTGGTCTTCAACCTTCCTAAATGTTCCCACACCACACCGCTCCTCCGCTCCCTTCACTGGCTTCCAGTAACTGCTAGAATCCACTTCAAGACACTGGTACTTGCGTACCATGCTGCGAATGGATCTGGCCCTTCCTACATCCAGGACATGGTTAAACCGTACACCCCAGCACGTGCACTCCGCTCTGCATCAGCCAAACAGCTCGCTGCACCCGCACTGCGAGGGGGACCCAAGTTCCCGTCAGCAAAAACACGTGGGTTTGCTATCCTGGCTCCAAAATGGTGGAATGAGCTCCCCATTGTAATCAGGACAGCAGATAGCTTACACATCTTCCGACGCAAACTGAAAACTCATCTCTTTAGACTCCACTTCGAGCGATAGAATTACTAACAAAGCACTTATATACTAATAAAGGACTGGCTTATCTAAAGCCAGTTGAGTAGCACTTGAAATGTTTGGCTCTATGAAACCTGATGTACTTATATGATTCTGTTTTCTTAAAGGTTGTATCTTCCTGGTAGAACGCACTTATTGTAAGTCGCTTTGGATAAAAGCGTCAGCAAAATGTAATGTAATGTAATCATTATAGTTATAACCAAATAAGAGAATACATTAAAAACAGGTATAAAATACTATATGACAGTAAATAAAAGTTGTTATTAATAAACAAGAATTGAGTATAAAAGGGGAGTGATTTGTAAAATATCCATAAAGAAAAAGAAAATCTGTTTACAGTTCTATTTCATATGGATGACATCCACTTAAACACAGACAGTGGCAGAATCTCACTGTCAGTGTTATTAGATCTCAGCGCTGCATTTGAAACTGTTGACCACAACATATTACTAGACCGACTGGAAAACTGGGTGGGACTCGGGCACTGTTTTTATTGGTCTGAATCCTACTGAAAGGACAGGAAACACTTTGTTTCTGTAGGTAACTCAACATCTGAGTGGACGAATATGACCTTTGGGGTTCCTCAAGGCTCCATCCTGGGGACTCTTCTCTTTAACATCTACATCCTTCCAGTAGCTTAGTTAATGGATAACAATGAAATAAGTTACCATAGCTATGCAGACGACACACACGTGATAACATGAAAACCAGGAGGAAGTGTAACTGAGAGAAATGAAATACAGATCTAAGAGGAGACAGAGAGATTCAGGGAGGAGCTAAGATGTTCCTGAACTATAGAAGAGAGAGGAACTTCCATATTCACCAGAGTTCAACACAGACCATCATCATCATCACCTTCATTCAACATGCTGTCCCTAAAGAACTCAGCTTTTTCTCTGATATGTTTTGCAATCTTATCAGGTTAGTTGCACTCTTGCTTTCTGAGTATCGTTTTGCTAAAAAAAACTTTTATAACATGAAATAACAGAGTTCATCTTTCCCTCAGGCGTCAGCTGTGACGATCTGACTCCAGTCAAAACAGAAGAGTTCAGTCCAGAAGGCAGCTCTGTTACTCTGTCCTACAAAGCTGGATCTAATGCTCAGTATTACTTCTGGTATCGACAATATCCAGGAGAACCACCAGAGTTCCTCATCTCACACTCTGCTTCAGGCGATGTAGGAACTAACCCAATCCCTGGACTGAATATTAGAGTGGAGTCAAACCGAATCAATTTGATCATCTCCTCTGCTGCAGTGACAGACTCTGCTGTGTTCTACTGTGCTCTGAAGCCCACAGTGACAGGAAACACCAACACTCTGTACAAAAACCTCTGGAGCAAAGACAACACAATACTGATCAACATCCACCAGAGGGAGCCTCTCTCTGACAAACATCAATAGTTTGTGATTAAAAAGTAATGTAGTTTACCTGCTTGATAATTTGAGTTATATGTACAATTGTTCACTTCCATACAAACACATGGACTGCCTTTGATTAACATCTGCAAGTTAAAATGTTTAACTCAATCAGTGAATCTGGCCTTTTATCACAGCTTGAAATACAAGTACTGTCTCCATAAACTTAAAATAAGTGTTTATGTTTTTTATGTCAGTCTGTGACTTAATGTGGTGTACCGCAGGGTTCAATCCTAGGTCCTCTCACTTTCTCATTGGTTTCAGTTTATCTCCAAGCACAATGTGATCGAAGGTTCTATTGGAACAGCAGCTTGTGTTGTGGTGTTCAAGACCTTTTAAATGTTGGATATGAAGTAGAATTCTTATTATATTAAGATCATTTTAAAAAGATTTCTCTCTCGTTGAAACAACTCTCACTAATCTGACTTCACGTTAACGCCCATCATTGTTATTATTACGTTTTTATTTACTGACTGATCAAACACTTTGAATCACCTCTCTCAATAAACTGGTACAAATCACACAGTCAAGTTTGATTGCTTTTGTTCTTATCTTTATAAAACAAGTTTCTCTGTTGGTCTGTGATTAATCGTGGTGTACCACAGGGTTCAATTCTAGGTCCTCTGACTTTTTATTTACAGACTGCCTTTGGATCTGTTAACCAGGAGGAAGTGTAACTGAGAGAAGTGAAATACAGATCTAAGAGGACACAGAGAGATTCAGGGAGTAGCTAAGATGTTCCTGAACTATAGAAGAGAGAGGAACTTCCATATTCACCAGAGTTCAACACAGACCATCGTCATCATCACCTTCATTCAACATGCTCTCATTAGACTATTATTTACATTCCCTACTGTTAGTTTCCATTCTAAGAGGTACGTAACATTCTGCATGAAAACCTTAACTTCTAATGTTGATCAAATGTGATCTATTAACTGAGTCTTTTGAATTACTCCTCTCTTCAGGGGTCAGCTGTGAAAATCTCACTGCATTACAGAGAGAAGAGTTCAGTCCAGAAGGCAGCTCTGTTACTCTGTCCTACAGATACTCCAAACAAGCAGCTGGTGGTGATGAGTTTTACTGGTATCGACAATATCCATGAGAACCACCAGAGTTCATCATCTCTCATTTAGGAAATGGAAACATTATGAATAATCTGATCCCTGGACTGAATATTACAGTGGAGTGAAACCAAATCAATCTGAGCCTCTCCTCTGCTGCAGTGACAGACTCTGCTGTGTTCTACTGTGCTGTGAGGCCCACAGTGACAGGAAACACCAACACTCTGTACAAAAACACCAGCTGACACACTGACAAGCTGCTGGAAGCCTTTCCTCCACACTGTTGGACTGAGCTGTTCACCTCCACTAGAGGGCCACATTATCAAGTAGGCGGTGCACGTCTTCTGCACTGTGTTCAACCATCCAGTCAATAAGAAGTGCTGCTGTGAAGAGAACCATCCTCACACTGAATGCTGAACATCAGCTACTTCCTGCTGCTGATTTAAACCTTGTTGTAGAGATGGAACATTGGCTGTGGATTATTCTTGCTGCTCTCTCCTTTGGTAAGATAGAAACTACAACATGTTTCTAGGTAACTGTTTAAAGCTACTGATTGTTCTCCTTTAATCCTTCATCTTTATTGATTCATCTCTTCCTCTGCATGGTCTCTTCTTCCCCAGAGTGTAAAGGACAAGACACAGTGACCCAGACACCAGGAGAAGTCAGCGCTACTGAAGGAGACACAGTTACACTTGACTGCACATTTCAGACATCTCAGACAGCCTCTCTGTTCTGGTACAAACAAGAAGTCAATGGTTACCCAAAGTACATGTTGAAGCGTTTCTCAGACATTGTAGAGAATGCTGCAGAGTTCCAGAAAGACAGATTTGATGCTACAATCAACGAGACATCAGTTCCTCTGCAGATCTCCTCTGCTGCAGTGACAGACTCTGCTGTGTACTACTGTGCTCTGAGGCCCACAGTGACAGGAAACACCAACACTCTGTACAAAAACCTCTGGAGCAAAGACAACACGATACTGATCAACATCCACCAGAGGGAGTCTCTCTCTGTCAGACTTCAGCAGGATGTGAAGATACAGTCTCAGGCCTCGGGACCCACTTTTCTCTTTGTCAATAAATCGCGACCTGACATTTTGAACCACTCAAATCTATTCAACAAAAAATGGTGCTGTAATATATGCTTCAGCATACAATATTAATTAAAGTGAAGTACAGTGCATATATCCCTTCACAGACCTAAAGTATGCTTTAAAGGGTTAATGAGGTGATGGAATCAAAGCTGAACTGTATCAAAAGGCCCACATGCTGGAAACCCAACCCCAGCAGGGGGTCTGGGGGGATTCTCCCCCAGGAGATTTTTAGAAATACTAACATATAAACTACGCATTCTGGTACACTCAGAGAAGAGAATAAATACATCTATTACTACCCGACATATTCATAATATTTGATGCCATTGTTTGTGTTTCACTTTGTTCTGACAGCTTGCTGCTCCTCACAGAGAGAGAGCAAAGAGGAGAGAGTCTGAGTGAAGTACTTTGTGGGTGAGGGTAGATAGCCCCCATTGTTCTGTGACCTGTCAATCATCAAACCGGGGGTCATATTTCATTATGTGTTCATTTCTATCTGAAGTTGTACCCATGGATGTATAAATAATACCGCAAAGTTATTCTCCATGGGGACTTCCAGCAACCATCTTGATTCTGATTGGCCAGAAGACTCGAGAAAACATCAGCAAAGATGTTTTATTGAGAAGATGATCACTACGTGACAGAAGTTTTCAAAACCGTTTATGTTCTCCGGTACTTCCAGTCCAACGCCTACTGCATGCACAGCGTTAGAACATCGGGCCTTCAAAATAAAAGTTTGACTTTAAAAAAAAAAGAAAAAGATACTTTTTTCTTTCTTCACTCACACATCTGCGACCCACTTGAAACAGGTCCGCGACAGTTGAGAACCACTGGTCTAGATTAGATTCTCTAAAACTCACAGCTGTGATGAAGAGCTCCAGAAACTCATTGGACATCCGAGTCTCCTCCTGCTGACTGCAGAGCTTCATGACTGACACCTCTCTAATTCCAGCTGTGAACATCAGACCAAACACAACTCACTAAACGTTTCCATACTGAACAACCACAGCTTTCCCCTCTGTGAACATGGAGAAACTGGCTGCAATTCTGCTCTGTTCAGCTCTCATAGGTACGTATGTTTCTGACAGGAGAAGGGGAACTATGCAGACTTTTTCAAAGCATTACACATCCAGTTTGGATCTTGGATTTACGCTTTACAGCTGTGTGGTTTTTTCACTAAGGGATTGATGGGTTTGTGACTTTGGAGCTGTAATGATAGCATGATGTCTTCCTCTCTAGGTAACAGCTTGGAAGATGCTATTACTGCCAGCAGTGCTGAAGTGTGTCCCTCAGAGGGCCGTAGTGTTACTCTGTCCTGTACATATTCAGTTAAAGCTGAGAATCTCCAGTGGTACAGACAGGATCCTGGATCAGCTCCTCAGTTCCTCCTCCTGATCACTGACACAAATCCGCCTTCCGTGGTGGAAGCAAAACCTCCAATCCCTCGACTGACAGCCACACTGAACCAGGAGAAAAAACAAGTGGATCTGCAGATCTCCTCTGCTGCAGTGACAGACTCTGCTGTGTTCTACTGTGCTCTGAAGCCCACAGTGACAGGAAACACCAACACTCTGTACAAAAACCTCTGGAGCAAAGACAACACAATACTGATCAACATCCACCAGAGGGAGCCTCTCTCTCTCTTAGACTTCAGCAGAGTTTATCAGTCCTCTTTATACTCGCTGTAGCTCAGAGTTTCTCAACCTGCAGATATGATGCATCTGGTTCTCTCAGTGTTGCTGGCTGCTATGAGTCTTGGTATGAACTCTTTGATATCAGTCCAACATTGAGATGATTCTCTAACATGTCCCTGATACTGTTTGTTGCTGTTTTACAGAATGCAGAGCCCAAAGAGACAACGTGCTGCAACCTGAAGCAGAAAAGACTGCTGCTGAAGGAGAGGCAGTAACACTTGGCTGTCACTATAACACCACTTCATCAAATCACTATCTCTTCTGGTACAAGCAGCACGGAGACAACAGCCCCACATTCATCCTGAGCCGCTTTAAGTTCGGCACGGGGAAAACAGAGGACGAGGACAGATTCTCATCCACACTGGATTCAAGCTTAAGATCTGTTCCTCTGAAGATCCAGAAGCTTCAGCTGTCTGACTCTGCTGTGTACTACTGTGCTCTGCAGCCCACAGTGACAGGAAACACCAACACTCTGTACAAAAACCTCTGGAGCAAAGACACCACAGTACTGATCAACATCCACCAGAGGGAGTCTCTCTCTCTGTCAGACTTTAGGAGATAAGACGACTAACGTTCAAACAACTCAGCCACCAGCAGAGGCTTCCTTTCTCTTCACTGCTGGTTCATTCTCTATCTCTGCAATACATATTTATATGTTTATCTGAATCTCTTATCCATAGAATGTTCTATAATAAAAGATAAGTATTCTTTTATAATAAATCACATTTATATCACAGGATCTGCATGTGTGTTGCGGACTGGCAGAAGAAATATTAAGATGCCCTCAGACACTGTTTCCTCAGATGACGTTTTTCCCCAGGTATCAGGGGGAATGTGCTTAAGAGCCTGTTTTTCAGGTTTCAGGCTCGAAAATGACATTCCCAGAACAAATGACCATATCTTCTAAAAGGGTTAAATTAATAATCTTTTTTCTCAAAGTAATGATAAACCTGTGAGTTGGATGTAGAAAAATCAGATTCAATATAGATGTTTTTTATTTTAAAGAAAATTCAGATTGAACATGGTAAAAAACTGTAAATTATAGTGTCCGTCCAATATTTTGTACTTATCGTGAAAACTAACCGTGGATGATGGGTTAGTAGACTAAAAGCTTTAGGAATCCAAAGTACAAAATATAATAAGTACCCTGTTTCAAGATTTATGCAAAACAAGTGATATTTAACATTTTTAGACAGATTTAGCAAAAAAGAAAACCTCTTCTGGGGCCTTTTGGGTAGATTTTTCATATCTCTGGCTCCCCCTGCTGGATTTTGACATGTGACATCTCTTTCTAACCGTCAGAGCCAATGGAATCGAGGGGAAATCCCACATAGTCCTTATTTGGTCATGTGTGTGTATTATACTGCCGCATAGCCAAGACTGGAAACAGCAGCCACTCTGGTGGCTACCATTAGCAGCTAACTTTTGCTCTGCGATTTTTACATAAAAATGGAATTTTGGATTATAAATAATTCCAATTATTGCCCAGGAACTTTACCAACCTATGGATTAACCGATTCAGCCGCGTTTTTTCCCGTTTTAATGCCATTGAACACGTCTTTTGATCAGATTAACAGCTACGGTGAGACGATCTCCCTAGAAGCTACGTAAAGGTACGTGTTGTGATGTCTGTCTTTGCTTCCCCTGTCGCGAGTTCGGATCACTTAGTGATGATATATATACCTAAATAATCTGTGGAACCTCAGCTTTAATCGGATATCTTGTATGTGCAGCTAAGATAAGTAATAAGGGTACTTTTATCTTGAGTTTAGTGCCAATGTCCGTTAGCATTTTTTGCTAAGGGGTCATTTAAATGCTTCTTATAAGACTTGTGTTTTGTTTTGGTAAAAATTGTTTATATCGTCAGTTAGCTGAGATTATTTCCGTTAATCTGGTATAACACATTAATAGGCGGGGACCTTGGGGCTTAACAGGTTAAACAGTGACACCAGTAAATTATAATAGGCCGTCTAAACTACATTTAACAAACCATTTGTGTTTTGTATATACTGTGATATAGAACAATACATATAATGCATTTTCATTGTGGGTTATACAAGAATATATTTGATTATAATTAACTTTCATTTTAATTATTCAACTTAATATGGAGACCTCAACAGTTCTTATCTTTATAAAATACAATTCTCTGTTAGTCTGTGATTAATTGTGGTGTACCACAGGGTGCAATCCAAGGTCCTCTGACTTTTTATTTACAGACTGCCTTTGGATCTGTCACCCAGGAGGAAGTGTAACTGAGAGAAGTGAAATACAGATCTAAGAGGAGACAGAGAGATTCAGGGAGGAGCTAAGATGTTCCTGAACTATAGAAGAGAGAGGAACTTCCATATTCACCAGAGTTCAACACAGACCATCATCATCATCACCTTCATTCAACATGCTGTCCCTGCAGAACTCAGCTTTTTCTCTGATATGTTTTGCAATCTTATCAGGTTTGTTGCACTCTTGCTTTCTGAGTGTGGTTTTGCTAAAAAAACTTTTATAACATTAAATAACAGAGTTAATCTTTCCCTCAGGCGTCAGCTGTGACGATCTGACTCCAGCCAAAACAGAAGAGTTCAGTCCAGAAGGCAGCTCTGTTACTCTGTCCTACAAAGCTGGATCTAATGCTTAGTTTTACTTCTGGTATCGACAATATCCTGGAGAACCACCAGAGTTCCTCATCTCACACTCTGCTTCAGGCGCTGTAGTAACTAACCCGATCCCTGGACTGAATATTACAGTGGAGTCAAACCGAATCAATTTGATCATCTCCTCTGCTGCAGTGACAGACTCTGCTGTGTACTACTGTGCTCTGCAGCCCACAGTGACAGGAAACACCAACACTCTGTACAAAAACCTCTGGAGCAAAGACAACACAAAACTGATCAACATCCACCAGAGGGAGCCTCACCGTGTCAGACTTTAGGAGATAAGACGACTAACGTTCAAACAACTCAACCCCCAGCAGAGAGGCCTCCTTTATTTGATGCTTCAACACCACGTTACTTTAATTTATCTCTCACATTTATCCTCATAACTTTTTATGAGTGCAGTCCACCAGGTGCCAGACTCCTGATGGACCTTCACCAACACTTCTTATTTTTCATTTCATATAATGATCGGCCGAAAGCCGAAAGGGCCTTTTTAACAATTGTCGGCCGATAATTTTCGTGCATCCCTAATACAAACACATGGACTGCCTTTAATTAACATCTGCAAGTTAAAATGTTTAACTCAATCAATGAATCTGGCCTTTTATCACAGCTTGAAATACAAGTACTGTCTCCATAAACTTAAAATAAGTGTTTATGTTTTTATGTCAGTCTGTGACTTAATGTGGTGTACCACAGGGTTCAATCCTAGGTCCTCTCACTTTCTCATTGGTTTCAGTTTATCTCCAAGCACAATGTGATTGAAGGTTCTATTGGAACAACAGCTTGTGTTGTGGTGTTCAAGACCTTTTAAATGTTGGATATGAAGTACAATTCTTATTATATTAAGATCATTTAAAAAAGATTTCTCTCTCGTTGAAACACCTTTCACTAATCTGACTTCACGTTAACGCCCATCATTGTTATTATTACGTTTTTATTTACTGACTGATCAAACACTTTGAATCACCTCTCTAAATAATCTGGTACAAATCACACAGTCAAGTTTTGATTGCTTTTGTTCTTATCTTTATAAAACAAGTTACTCTGGTGGTCTGTGATTAATCGTGGTGTACCACAGGGTTCAATCCTAGGTCCTCTGACTTTTTATTTACAGACTGCCTTTGGATCTGTCACCTAGGAGGATGTGTAACTGAGAGAAGTGAAATACAGATCTAAGAGGAGACAGAGAGATTCAGGGAGGAGCTAAGATGTTCCTGAACTATAGAAGAGAGAGGAACTTCCATATTCACCAGAGTTCAACACAGACCATCATCATCATCACCTTCATTCAACATGCTGTCATTAGACTATTATTTAAATTCCCTACTGTTAGTTTCCATTTTAAGAGGTACGTAACATTCTGCATGAACACGTTAACTTCTAATGTTGATCAAACGTGATCTATTAACTGAGTCTTTTGAATTACTCCTCTCTTCAGGGGTCAGCTGTGAGAATCTCACTGCATTACAGAGAGAAGGGTTCAGTCCAGAAGGCAGCTCTGTAACTCTGTCCTACAGATACTCCAAAACTATAACGGGTAGTGATTATTTCTTCTGGTATCGACAATATCCAGGAGAACCACCAGAGTTCATCATCTATCATTTAGGAAATGGAAACATTATGAATAATCTGATCCCTGGACTGAATATTACAGTGGAGTCAAACCAAATCAATCTGAGCCTCTCCTCTGCTGCAGTGACAGACTCTGCTGTGTTCTACTGTGCTGTGAGGCCCACAGTGACAGGAAACACCAACACTCTGTACAAAAACACCAGCTGACACACTGACAAGCTGCTGGAAGCCTTTCCTCCACACTGTTGGACTGAGCTGTTCACCTCCACTAGAGGGCCACATTATCAAGTAGGCGGTGCACGTCTTCTGCACTGTGTTCAACCATCCAGTCAATAAGAAGTGCTGCTGTGAAGAGAACCATCCTCACACTGAATGCTGAACATCAGCTACTTCCTGCTGCTGATTTCAACCTTGTTGTAGAGATGGAACATTGGCTGTGGATTATTCTTGCTGCTCTCTCCTTTGGTAAGATAGAAACTACAACATGTTTCTAGGTAACTGTTTAAAGCTACTGATTGTTCTCCTTTAATCCTTCATCTTTATTGATTCATCTCTTCCTCTGCATGGTCTCTTCTTCCCCAGAGTGTAAAGGACAAGACACAGTGACCCAGACACCAGGAGAAGTCAGCGCTACTGAAGGAGACACAGTTACACTTGGCTGCACATTTAAGAAATCTAATACAGCCCTGACAGCCTATCTGTTCTGGTACAAACAAGAAGTCAATGGTTACCCAAAGTACATGTTGATGCGTTACTCAAAAACTGGAGAGAATGCTGCAGAGTTCCAGAAAGACAGATTTGATGCTACACTCAACGAGACATCAGTTCCTCTGCAGATCTCCTCTGCTGCAGTGACAGACTCTGCTGTGTACTACTGTGCTCTGCAGCCCACAGTGACAGGAAACACCAACACTCTGTACAAAAACCTCTGGAGCAAAGACAACACAATACTGATCAACATCCACCAGAGGGAGTCTCTCTCTGTCAGACTTTAGGGAAACAACACAACTAATGTTCAAACAACTCAACCCCCAGCAGAGAGGCCTCCTTTATTTGATGCTTCAACACCACGTTACTTTAATTTATCTCTCATTTATCCTAATAATGTTCAATGAGAGCATTCCACCAGGTGCCAGACTCCTGATGGACCTTCACCAACACTTCCTGTTTTTCATATTTATTCCCACAGGCTCTGAAATCTGCAGTCATCAAACCACTCTGAAAGACAAACCTTGGCGCTTCACTGATGAACATTTATAGGCCGGTTAAAATAATGGGAAAAATGTTTTTTAACAATTAAAAAGCTGTTTTGGCACTTGATAACTGTTTTGATGTGTTCCAGTCACACAGCACTGAGACTGCTCTAATTAACGTTTTAATGACATCTACTTAAACGCAGACAGTGGCAGAATCTCACTGTCAGTGTTATTAGATCTCAGCGCTGAATTTGAAACTGTTGACCACAACATACAGATTTAGCATTTCATTTCAGACTCCAGCTTACAGCTTCCTGCCTACGACCTGCCAAAGACCAGTATAGAGGAATGTTAAGCCCTCCCACTATTTTCCAAGAGGGCGTTGCCAGATTTTCAATTTCAGGTTTTAACCAGGAGATGGCGCTTCATTCACAAATACAGAAATGATGTTGCCTTTCGTAGTTGACAGAAACTGCTTTGAAGAGCATTTGAAAATATAGTCTTTATATATTAAATAATCATAATAATAATGTAAATGTGTACATTACATTAAACCATGCATTTTGTAATGTCAGCATTTCATTTAGAAGAAAAGTAGTGATATTTGATATTTATACTCTATTCCAACAGATTAAACCATTTTCCCACTGTAGGCCGATGCACGACATTCTTACATTTTTGCCAGTTATATTATGGAGCCGCTGTAAAAAAGGATTTGATCATTAAGTTATTGAAACTTTTGTCTTTAAGTTACTTTCACTTAACATATCAATTTATGCAATTTCTACTTAATTTCATAAGTTGTTATTATTTCAACTCAGCTCTGTAAGCCAGTTCAATGAGCTCTACATTCTATGAAGTCAATTTGACTGAACAGTGAGTTGTAATGTGTAATAATGTTCTGAAACTTTCCATGGCCTCTTAACATGGCAGTAGTGTTGACATATTCCTGCCCGGTGAAAATAGTCCCGGTCTCATAGTTGTTTTCATTAATTGAATGCATTTAACAGGGACATGAGTTTTTTTTATTTGTTTACGATATACAGCAAGTGAACCACAGAGTTTGATTCGCCATTATCAAAAGAAGAACTTCCACCGGACCGATTGATGACTACGAAAAGCTAAGCGACGGAAGAATACGTTTTTGTGAAGCGATATGACAGTGATTTTGGCTGATGAACCGCTGACGGACAGGCAAAGTCAGGTGAGTGGTTGTATATTTAATGGTTTCAGGCAAAACGAAAAGTAGCTAAATGGAGTTAAATCCACACCAGCTGGTGTTTGAATGTTTATAAAAGAGATTTTATTTCAGGGCAGTGTTATGAAAATGTCGGTTAACCAAGCTAACTTTACAGGATTATGATTATCTAAACTTTTATTAAATAAATAAGTTTCAAGTATTCTTACTCTTATGTATGACGCTTATGAATTTTTAAAAGGGTTAAATGGTAACTGCCTATATTTGTAGCTTAATTTAGAGAGGTTTTGTTTGTTCGTTCCAGTAATTAGCCGTGTCCCGGCTCTGTTCGGCTAAATATTTAAGCTAAATTAACGTGTTTCGGTGAGGTTGTGTGTGTTCCTGCCAGTAATTAGCCGTGTCCCGGCTCTCTGTTCGGCTAAGAATTGTAGCTTGTTAGCCCCCGCCATGGCTTTGAAATGGATGTCATTTGTGGATAAGTATAGGGGACTTGAAGATTGTTTTTTGTTAAGGCCGCACAATACATTTCGTTCTGTGACTTGCGCACTGAAGTGTCTTTATATCAGCCGTTTCTAGCAGCGGGAACAGTCGGTGCTCAATGCACTTAAAAATGTTGATCTTTGATTGACGAGATTATTGTTATTTAATCTAATAAATTAATGGGATGTATGTAATTATAACACAGGGAAAGGTTACTGTTCGCCCACAATAATAAATAAGATGTGCAATCGTTAGATATTTATATTATAATAAAATAAATAATATTTATACATGAACAATCATTTTTCCTAAACTTCTGCTTTCCGAGGTAGTCAAGTTATTACTAAAAAAACAATAATAATCCACTGAATAGTCTATGGAAAATAACTGCAAGCAAATAATCAACAATTACAACCATTGTACAATTTTCTTTTAAGTTTGGTTAAAACAAATAGTTTTTTCATTGATATATTTGGCATGCACGTAGACACAAAAATGCTCTATGTGGATACACACTAACCTTTCCCTGTTGTTATTATTACATGCATCCCATGAATTTATTGGATTGAATATGCCTCATCAATCAAAGATGAACATTTCAAGTTGTTTATTTATTTAAATGAAGCACTGTTTAAGTCTTTATCATATGAATTTAGGGATAATATTGTAATTGTGAAAGCCAAGGCTTGTAGTTTATGGGCAACGTGACTGTTGTAATTGTGTGCATCTTATTCTTTGTCATGTTCTCAGTTCTTATTACTTTATTAAGGCCTGCTTCATAATGTACCTAAATGTGTGTTCTCTATTACAGACACATTTTCAAAGATTTCCGTTTTGCTGCAACTGGATGAAGTGGACTCGTAAGTTGTGCAGGTTTTCCAGTTACAATGAGAAGGCAACATGCACAGTTGCAGACTGTTGGTAGAATATTTTCTATATGTCTGTGTCTCCTCAGATTCAGGCACAGTTCCAGAGAATTGTCACTACGGACCTGCTTTCATCTGGCCTGGCATTGCTGGAGGTCTGCAAAGGTGCATCCAGGACTGGAAAGAAGCAGGCACTAAAAGGCCTTTTGGACTGCCTGGAGAAAGATGTAAGTGGAGAAGCTGATGACCATCATTTAGCCACCATTTGTTTGCTACAAATGTTTATATCCAACTGCATTTGTTGTCCTGCAGGACACAAATGAGAGGAGGAGGACTGCTGCTCTCTTGGGACTATCACACTACATGTCTGGCGAAAATCAGGAAAATGTCATCAGGATGTTTGATGTAAGATCATAACTGTCTTGAATTACTTTATGTAATTGTACATTTTAACATAAATCAACCCAAATCACCCTGTGCCCAAAGTTTCCTTCAAAAGTAATATTTACAATTACCTTAATTTAACTAAAATAATTGCAATAAAGAATGATACATTTAATATAAACAAAAACCGCAAGAAAACGTAACTATTAAATAATATAAATAAAGATAAAGCTCAAACTGTGAAAAGAGAGGCAGTTGAAATGATGTTCCATCACATTGCACTTTTACACTGAACTGTAGATTTGAGCTTCTATGTTTATAGCAGAAGCCTCTTAATTAGCTTTGTAGAGAAAAAGTACTTGTAGTACAATGAGCTCACTTTTATTTCTCCTTTTCTAAGGCTCATGGAGACACTCTCGAGGAAGCCATGAAGGTGATGCAAGTTGGTCTACTCATAGGCTACGAAGGTGAACGGGATGCCTTTCCTCAGCAGATCTTCAATGTGGCACTTGTGGTCGAGGAGACAATTGATCTCCACAACCTGAAAGATGTGGCTTCGCGATGCTTCTTGGACTAATATATTGCTTCAATCTTCAGTATACTCTGGAAATGAAATATTCATTTGAGTTTATCCAGAGGGTTGTTATGAAGATACAGCCAGACCAAGCCTCTGCCAAAATACATGGACTAAAAAACAAACTAGGTAGGAGGTAGATCATCAAAGAGTGTAGAAAGTGAGCTCAATTTGGTGTTGTTCATTTGTATGTTCAAGTATTTTGTGTCTCTACAGTGAAATGATTTTTAAAAAATAAAATGTTTTAGGTTAGTGAGAATTCCATTTATGTTGGAAGTGTCACAAAGAAACTTGCATTTTAAGAGGACATGTAATGTTCGTTTCAGTATTTACTAGTGTCTTGAAAGAGTCCTCTCCTGCTGATGTTCAGAAAGCTCTCTATTTGTTTCGTACTGTTTGTGATGCACCCTCTGTCCTATTTGTAAAATGAATAACATAAATGTGATGTTATAATTTGTATGCATTTATATCTGTTGTATACTGTATGTTTATACTTGAAAAATAAAAATATTTCAGCATCTGAAGTAACTTCAAGCCTTACAGGTGATCACAGCTAACTGCCTGCCGTCAGATTTCATTTAAAAAACAGGTCTGATTTTAAACTTGTCTCTTCAGTAGACTCGGCTACTGCAATGGTGTCTTCACAGGCCTCACTGCTTTCACACCGTCTACAGTTTGATTTGCATAGAGGGAGCTCTGTGGCTGAATAGTGTTGGAGATTTGAGGATGTTTAAAACCAACCTCGTCTCCGCGTGTCGTTTGCTAAGCTGGGTAAATTCGTAAAAAAGGAAGGGATTAAGAAACACCAGAATACAAGTTAAACAATAATCTTGCTTTAATGATAAAGAGTAACAATATAAATACAACACAAATACAAAGACAAAGGAAGTACTTCCTGCTCTCTCTCCTGTCCTACCCTCCTGGTCAGCCTGAAGAAAAAGAGGTCGAACCCCTGAAAAACACAGTGTTTCATACTAAAAACACAGGAGGGGGTGTGTGCGGGCTTTCCCCCCGAGGTCATTTTATTGGCAGAGACCAACACATGGCCTGTCGCACCCAATCAGTGCGACACAGCAGAAGAAACCTGGTTCACATCTTGTAGCCAGCCCACACCTCCTTTATGGCCCTTTGTCCCTGAGTCCATCTCCCCCCCCTTCAGGCTGCCACACACAAGTTAAAAGTATGTTTTAAGATATAGTTGTTATAGTTGGCTAAATATACGTAATACATGTTAATTACTTTCATATCAATAACAACGAGGAACACATTACCTATGCTCTTAAGCAGTATTAGAGATGCTTTTCAAATAGTCAAACTTCACACAGGCCTCTTATAGAGAACACACTCATTTGTCTTACCACCTTTCCATTTGTTTGAGCTATTGTTCACATCTTTACTTCAATTAAAAGGTTTCACATTGCATATTTCCAGCTTCCTTTACACATACTGTTATTATTAATACAAAGTAACCAACCACACATATCTATTGAAAACAAGTCGATTCCCCTGATAATTGACATGCTGAACCTCTTCGGAATGTGTCCCCTCCCCCAACTTTCTCGTCCCTGTCATAAAAAACTATTTCCATTTCATATAGAGTAATGAAAGATGTTTAAGCTAATTTCTCCACAATGTTTGTAGCCATTTAGTACCCACACATGAAAGAATAAGAACAGAGGTATAGTTGACCAGTAATCATGTAGCACATCTATTTACTGCAATGAAAACACACACACATTTGTTCCAAGCATGTGTAACCCACACCCTTCTTTTACGAGGGAAACATTCCAGCGTCCTGGCACTATCTCCAAATAAGGGTGTCCCCTTCTCCCCTCTCTCTCTAAACACAAGGACTTCACCTCAATATATTGGGGGAGGGAAAAGATACTTTGTCCCTTCTAATTTAACACACATGAATATATATAAGGTGACATTAAAAGAAATATACCAGATTTAACTTTCCTGCCATAACACGTTACTTTAATCCTTCAAATAATTCAAATAATCCTTCAATAGCCAGCGATTAGGTGTGGCCCATTTATCATATAGACCCTCCAGAAAAACGCGGGCTAAATTCCTTGATTATGCGATTAAACATGCGGGGTTTTTATGTGATTTTATGCGGTGAAATTGCGGGAAGTTGCGAAATATGCGGGGAAAAAGAATAACAATGTTGTAATATTGGGCTCTTATTTATTCTCTCTCACACACAAACTGCCACTAACGTTAAACCCCTTTACTATTCAATTAAACACATTCAATGTTTATTTATTGTAAAAGCAATTGAGCTATTTTAATCTCACTCTCACACACACACACACACACACACACACACACACACACAAACTTCTCCGCCTCATTCTGTTTTCATTTACTCGTTCGTTATCTGCAGCTTCAATCTTGTAGGCTACTCACTTCGTTTCTTGTAGCCCTCTAAAGGGTTTTGGAGGTTGATGCCTCGCTGAACGTGAGTTGAATGGCTTTCTTGTCCGCAGCAGCAGAAAGCATTTTTGAATGTTTGAATGAATCAAAGTGGGTCGTCACCGTGGATTTTCTCTTATGCTCCAACACACAGTTGCACGGGGTGCAGAATAGTTTCCCCCCACTTTTTGCCCGGTCTTTAGTAGAAATGTTCGTCGGTAAATGAGATGGATTAGATTTTTTCATCTTGGTGTTTTCTCTATCGTGTGAGCTCCACACGTTCACTCTATACAGTATTGTTTACATTCTGTGATGCGCGAGCTGATGACGTCACGTCAAGACGAGTCAACTTTTTTTTTTCTCAACTTTGTGTGGAAAAATGCGGGGATTATGCGGCCTTTTGATAAATATGCGGCCTTTTAAAAATCTGCGCCATTTTGCTGATTATGCGCTAAATTCTGCCATCGCAGAATCGCGTTTTTCTGGAGGGTCTAAATAGGTGATCAGAGCTACGTGTGATTCACATGGGGGGATAAGGCACACACACACACACCTGTAACTGCCTGCCGTCTGATTTTAAGACTTTCTGCGCTCATAAAGAATTATAAGAATAATGCGTATTGAACTGGTTTCATTAATTAGTGAGTTTATTTAACACTAGAACCGCCAATCGGGTCAATTTGTGTGATGTGGTGTGTGTGCAATGTAACTTTTTTTAAATAAAATATTAAAGTCTCCCCGTCCGTGACTTTTCCTGAAAGTGTGTGTAGCACCCTATGTTTTTAAAAATTGCATTCTAATAGCGGGATATGTTCATGGCCATGTTGCCATTTGAAACCTATGAGAACATGGTCAGCATCACAAACTGGAGCGGGAGCAAAGGGGAAATGCCCCTTCCCCTCAATGTGAGGCAGACACTTGAGTCCAGTGTCTCCCGTCGGTTCCCAGGCCTGACCACGGACCAGTGGCATAAAATTAGCGAAGAAGCATGGTTGTCATGGTTACCCTTCTGTTTATTCTCCGCGGTGGGGGCCGAGCAAGCCCCCAGGAAGTGCGCCGGACTATGAGTAGAATATTCGTCGTGGTCAAACGGCGGTACTACACTTCCTTTAGGTTGCTGGGCCCGGAAACACTTTTTCCCATTTTTCACATGGGGAAAGAATGGTATGTAAATCGTTGGATAATTTGTTTTAAACTAAATAAACCACCCAGTATGAACACTTGTATAGCCCTAATAAAAAACATTCGTTCCTCAAGTTGTAAAAATGTGCTAATAACGTTATTCTGAGAGTTATATCCCTCTGCATTATGAACACGCACCTAACCCACGGGACCGCGCCGCCCGGCACGTTCATGTTACGTGTTCAGCAGGTTCAGCACTACATGCGTTTATCTTTACCCATGGATGCACAATAACAACGGACCCATATCATCTCACTGCCATCCCACGGAGCTGTAATAATGGATATATTGCACATGTTTGCTGTAATTCCTCATTTGTAAAATATTATACTACATGGGCTGTGTATGATTCAATCTTGTACCGTAAATGTTGTATTAAATAAAGTTAATATTACCGACGTTAGATGAACGTCCCTGTCAGTGGCGTTTTCTCCTGGAGGCCAAGGGAAGCCAGGCTTCCCCTGTTTTTTCAGATTGTAGTTATAATTTTAATAAATAAATAAAAACACGGAAATTCTTTGTTGTGTGTTGCTGCCGGCCCGTCTCTCCCCCATTCTCATTGAGTATTTTACAAAGAGTGAAACAGCGCCCCTCTAGATGTCATGGTGAAACAGTAGATTGCACTCTCTGTTGCGAGAGGAGGCCAGCCGAAATTTGCTTCCCTTGGTGAAAAAAAATTGAGGGATTGACCAATCAGATGAGGCCAACGTCATGCCCCTGCCAACCTGTGATTGGTCAGGGCCATGCCAAGGGAAGCCAGAGGCGGCTGGCTTCCCTTGCCTCACAATCCAATCAAATCGCATCAACTTAGTGGTGCATTGACGCGTCCCAAAAAGCGGAAGTAAGCTGCGCTCGGTTTCCCTCGACAAAAAAGCAATGGGATTTCTCCATAGGATTTTGGAAAATAGCTCGAAAAAAGGTCAGTGGAAAACGAACCTGTTAGGTAAATGCACGTTTTGTTCAGTCGGATAATATCCACATGTCTACCCTACTTTTATAATTTTCGAATCATAAATCTAATCGATAGAAGATAGATAGTGTCACTGCACCACTCTCACCGCCGTTAGAAAGTAGCAAGCAACTGAAGCAAGTGCAATTATGGAGGGTGGAGATTTGGAGTATTTCATCAAAAATAATTGTACTAAACTTCCGCTGCAGCAGCAACAACAAATACAATCTGATGACAGGCCAATGCCCAAACTGGAGCTGTGTACAGCGAGGAACAAAGGAGCGAACCGGACGTAAAACGTTAAAGGTCTCGTGATTTAGTTTGTGAATAAATGCTTATTAGAGTTTCGGCTGGAGAGTGCGTGCGGACCTGTCGGTCAGATAACAGGCGTGTGTACGTCCTGCATCTTTATGATACAAATGTGTGTAAAATGATACCGGGCGCTGTAATCACTCATCTGGTTACGTTATTACATTGACCACCCCCCCAAAAGAAAGGACGTGTTATTGGCTTCCCCTAATTTTTTCCCCACGCCACGCTACTGGTCCCTGTAGCTACTTATTGCACTAAGAAGCTTATTGCACTGTATATATATATATATATATATATATATATTAATATACATATATATATATACAGTGCAATAATTCTTTGCATTTTGGTTAAAATTGCGCATGCGCTATAAGCGCACATACGGGTACTTCTCAGGCATGCCGGGTAATCTGTGACGTTTCGCTCTCTTAAAAGTTGGGCCATTTTATCATGCGCCAAGCAACTCTCATAGGAATGAATGAGGCCCCGCCTCCCACGCTGTATCCAGTTCTTATTATCCATCCATGGGGCAGAGGTCAACGTGTATTAAAGTTTAAATCTTACGGACAAAATTATAAAAAGTGCCGGTCAAAGGTCTTCTTTGTTATTTATTAAGCTTTAAAACAAATGAATAACGACTCTATATAATAATAAAATACACGGAGCCTTTGTTTTTCCTCCCTCTCTTAGGACAGCGTCAGTGTATATATGTGTATAGTGTAATATATGATGAATTGGAAATGGGGGACCCTGATGTAAACAAGACGAAAGTCTTTCTCTGGTCTGCATCCCCTTAACAATTGTATGTTTTGAGCTGTACTGTACTCTACCCAATATACAAGCTGTTAATAAACTTTTCAATCAATCAATCAATCAGTGTCTGTCTCATACAGCAGCTGATCCAGTAATGAGTGACCTGGCCGACAGTAAAAATAAACATATGTATAACTAGTGTAGGTAGTTTGAGAGGTAATTAAAATAGTTAAGGGCGATGATCTGACTGAAGTATGTGTTTTACTCCGTTCACCGCTGCATCACAGCGGGAGGAGCTGCAGGGGAGAAGAGCTGCGTGTCTCCGTCCTGTCAGATTAGACTTCACTCGCGTTCCCGTTCGTGTTTTTAGACTAAACAACATTAAATTCCGCTGTACATCCAGCGTACTGTACAGTATCTGACTTTATTTCACATGAGCTCCAGTGTGGAACCCCACTGCACCCCCTGGTGGATCAATGATCCATTGCAGCTGGCTTCATTATAATTACGTTTATTTATCACGGGGGCGGTCTCAAGTCAAGCTGGAGGTTTTCCCTTGAGCGAGGGCAGATCTCGTACCAATCACGGCCCTCGCGTTTCAAACTGTCTGAAATTAAGTGCTACATCTGTATTACTAGACCGACTGGAAAACTGGGTGGGCCTCGGGCACTGTTTTTATTGGTCTGACTCCTACTGAAAGGACAGGAAACACTTTGTTTCTATAGGTGACTCAACATCTTAGTTGACGGATATGTGGGGTTCCTCTAGGCTCCATCCTGGGGACTCTTCTCTTTAACATTTACATGCTTCCAGTAGCTTAGTTAATGGATAACAATGAAATAAGTTACCATAGCTATGCAGACGACACATACGTGATAACATGATAACCAGGAGGAAGTGTAACTGAGAGAAGTGAAATACAGATCTAAGAGGAGACAGAGAGATTCAGGGAGGAGCTAAGATGTTCCTGAACTATAGAAGAGAGAGGAACTTCCATATTCACCAGAGTTCAACACAGACCATCATCATCATCATCATTCAACATGCTGTCCCTGCAGAACTCAGCTTTTTCTCTGATATGTTTTGCAATCTTATCAGGTTAGTTGCACTCTTGCTTTCTGAGTGTGGTTTTGCTAAAATAACTTTTATAACATGAAATAACAGAGTTCATCTTTCCCTCAGGCGTCAGCTGTGACGATCTGACTCCATTCAAAACAGAAGAGTTCAGTCCAGAAGGCAGCTCTGTTACTCTGTCCTACAAAGCTGGATCTAATGCTAATTATTTCTTCTGGTATCGACAATATCCTGGAGAACCACCAGAGTTCCTCATCTCACACTCTGCTTCAGGCGATGTAGGAACTAACCCAATCCCTGGACTGAATATTACAGTGGAGTCAAACCGAATCAATTTGATCATCTCCTCTGCTGCAGTGACAGACTCTGCTGTGTACTACTGTGCACTACTGTGCTCTGCAGCCGACAGTGACAGGAAACACCAACACTCTGTACAAAAACCTCTGGAGCAAAGACAACACAATACTGATCAACATCCACCAGAGGGAGTCTCTCTCTGTCAGACTTTAGGGAAACAACACAACTAATGTTCAAACAACTCAACCCCCAGCAGAGAGGCCTCCTTTATTTGATGCTTCAACACCATGTTACTTTAATTTATCTCTCACATTCATCCTAATAATGTTCAATGAGAGCATTCCACCAGGTGCCAGACTCCTGATGGACCTTCACCAACACTTCCTGTTTTTCATATTTATTCCCACACGCCCTGAAATCTGAAGTCAACAAACCTCTTAAAAATAAACCTTGGTGCTTCACTGATGAACATTTATAGGCCGGTTAAAATAATTGGAAAAATGTTTTTTAACAATTAAACAGCTGTATTGGCACTTGATAACTGTTTTGATGTGTTCCAGTCACACAGCATTGAGACTGCTCTAATTAACATTTTAATGACATCCACTTAAATACAGACAGTGGCAGAATCTCACTGTCAGTATTATTAGATCTCAGCGCTGCATTTGAAACTGTTGACCACAACATATTACTAGACCGACTGGAAAACTGGGTGGGACTCGGGCACTGTTTTTATTGGTCTGAATCCTACTGAAAGGACAGGAAACACTTTGTTTCTATATGTAACTCAACATCTGAGTGGACGAATATGACCTGTGGTGTTCCACAAGGCTCCATCCTGGGGACTCTTCTCTTTAACATCTACATGCTTCCAGTAGCTTAGTTAATGGATAACAATGAAATAAGTTACCAAAGCTATTCAGACGGCACACACGTGATAACATGATAACCAGGAGGAAGTGTAACTGAGAGAAGTGAAATGCATATCTAAGAGGAGAGAGTGAGATTCAGGGAGGAGCTAAGATGTTCCTGAACTATAGAAGAGAGAGGAACTTCCATATTCACCAGAGTTCAACACAGACCATCATCATCATCACCTTCATTCAACATGCTGTCCCTGCAGAACTCAGCTTTTTCTCTGATATGTTTTGCAATCTTATCAGGTTTGTTGCACTCTTGCTTTCTGAGTGTGGTTTTGCTAAAAAAAACTGTTATAACATGAAGTAACAGAGTTCATCTTTCCCTCAGGCGTCAGCTGTGACGATCTGACTCCAGTCAAAACAGAAGAGTTCAGTCCAGAAGGCAGCTCTGTTACTCTGTCCTACAAAGCTGGATCTAATGCTCAGTTTTACTTCTGGTATCGACAATATCCTGGAGAACCACCAGAGTTCCTCATATCACACTCTGCTTCAGGCGCTGTAGTAACTAACCCAATCCCTGGACTGAATATTACAGTGGAGTCAAACCGAATCAATTTGATCATCTCCTCTGCTGCAGTGACAGACTCTGCTGTGTACTACTGTGCTCTGCAGCCCACAGTGACAGGAAACACCAACACTCTGTACAAAAACCTCTGGAGCAAAGACAACACAATACTGATCAACATCCACCAGAGAGAGTCTCTCTCTGTCAGACTTTAGGGAAACAACACAACTAATGTTCAAACAACTCAACCCCCAGCAGAGAGGCCTCCTTTATTTGATGCTTCAACACCACGTTACTTTAATTTATCTCTCACATTTATCCTAATAATGTTCAATGAGAGCATTCCACCAGGTGCCAGACTCCTGATGGACCTTCACCAACACTTCCTGTTTTTCATATTTATTCCCACAGGCCCTGAAATCTGCAGTCATCAAACCCCTCTTAAAGACAAACCTTGGCGCTTCATTTATGAACATTTATAGGCCGGTTAAAATAATTGGAAAAATGTTTTTTTAACAATTAAAAAGCTGTTTTGGTACTTGATAACTGTTTTGATGTGTTCCAGTCACACAGCACTGAGACTGCTCTAATTAATGTTTTAATGACATCCACTTAAAAACAGACAGTGGGAGAATCTCACTGTCAGTGTTATTAGATCTCAGCGCTGCATTTGAAACTGTTGACCACAACATATTACTAGACCGACTGGAAAACTGGGTGGGACTCTGGCACTGTTTTTATTGTTCTGAATCCTACTGAAAGGACAGGAAACACTTTGTTTCTATATGTAACTCAACATCTGAGTGGACGAATATGACCTGTGGGGTTCCTCAAGGCTC
Organism: Notothenia rossii; assembly: GCF_949606895.1. Classification (NCBI taxonomy): domain Eukaryota; kingdom Metazoa; phylum Chordata; class Actinopteri; order Perciformes; family Nototheniidae; genus Notothenia; species Notothenia rossii. Next base: position 81,571,614 of record NC_136907.1, on the reverse strand, counting down.
CATCCTGGGGACTCTTCTCTTTAACATCTACATGCTTCCAGTAGCTTAGTTAATGGATAACAATGAAATAAGTTACCATAGCTATGCAGACGACACACACGTGATAACATGAAAACCAGGAGGAAGTGTAACTGAGAAGTGAAATACATATCTAAGAGGAGACAGAGAGATTCAGGGAGGAGCTAAGATGTTCCTGAACTATAGAAGAGAGAGGAACTTCCATATTCACCAGAGTTCAACACAGACCATCATCATCATCACCTTCATTCAACATGCTATCATTAGACTATTATTTACATTCCCTACTGTTAGTTTCCATTCTAAGAGGTACGTAACATTCTGCATGAAAACGTTAACTTCTAATGTTTATCAAATGTGATCTATTAACTGAGTCTTTTGAATTACTCCTCTCTTCAGGGGTCAGCTGTGAACATCTCACTGCATTACAGAGAGAAGAGTTCAGTCCAGAAGGCAGCTCTGTTACTCTGTCCTACAGATACTCCAAGGTTGCTGAATTGGATGATTATTTCTACTGGTATCGACAATATCCTGGAAAACCACCAGAGTTCCTCATCTTTCACTTGGGAACACAAAATGCAACAAACTCTCGACTGTCCGTTAAACCGAATGAGGATAAAACCCAGATCTATCTGAGCCTCTCCTCTGCTGCAGTGACAGACTCTGCTGTGTACTACTGTGCTGTGAGGCCCACAGTGACAGGAAACACCAACACGCTGTACAAAAACCTCTGCAGCTTCTCCCTGAACATTCACACACTTCAGATCCCGCCTTTTTCTGAACAACATCGCCATCAAGTGGACACCTCGAACAGTACAACTTCTCCTCAAAGTGACACACATCCAAGCTCTGAGGAAGACTCCAAAGATGAAGAGCAGTCGGTCCGGCCTGTCCGTCCACCGGCTCCTGAATGTGGATGAACTGGTTCAACTGGTCCTGACTAACATACGGTTCACTGCAGTGTGAGGTGGAACAGTTCATGGTGAAGAACTAGCGTTAGATTGTTGCAGTGGTGTAATATAACTAAGTACATTTACTCATACTGTCCGCAAGTAAAACATTGAGGTAATTGTACTTTTTTACTAATTTATACTTTGACTTAATTACATTGTGTATGCAAGTGTTGTTCTTTTTACTTCACTACATGTATTTTACAGATTGACTGTTATAGCAGATTTAGGATATTAATACACAATATAAATCGACACACTTTATATTATAGATGAAGCTACCCAGTACTCTATGAAGTCATTCAAATAAACCCCACCTTTACCCCCATCAATCATTTTAACAACCAAAAAGACCTGGTGCTTAAAATATTCACTTTGCATAACGCCTTCAATTCAATTCAAAACCTTTATTTATCCAGGTAAAATCCCATTGAGATCAATGATCTCTTTTTCAAGGGAGACCTGCATACTTTTACTTTTTACGTAAAAAAAATGTTTATGCTAATTCTTTTTGACTCTTATTGAGGTTACATTTGAATGCAGGAATTTGACTTTTTTAGTATTACTACTTTTACTGAAGTAAATGATCAGAGTACTTCTTCCCCCTCTGGATTGCTGTCTCATTATATTCTTTGCTCCACAGCTTCTTCCTGACGGACACCAGTTCCTCCTCTTCAAAGTTTCCAGTCCATTAGACAGACTCTTATTCTCTTGCAGATATCATATATCATGTACATCCATACAGATTGAGGAATAATCAATACTTTTCCTGAAAAATCAATGGAGTATTGTGAAAGGATAGAGCAACCTGACAAATCCAAACACCTCACCACATCATCACATGTATTCCAATAGTACTCCCTTCATGCTGTTCATGAGTCAAATGATGCAACAAATGCCCGATTTAATGTGGGCTCAAAAGCCTGAGGAGGAAATCATGTTTTCAAAGAGTCAACTGATAACCAGCTTTGTAGTTCCTGTTATATCTGAGCAGGAGCTTTAGTTTTGCCTGAAAGGGCTCCATTAGACTCTTTGTTTATTCCCATATCAACATCTCTATGGAGCTAACCAATCAGAGCAGACTGGGCTCTGTTTTCAGACAGAGGGTGAAAAGAGGTGCTGCAGCATAGGCAGTATGAACATCTACAAATTCTGACGTTTTTCCTGAATATCTGAAAATGTTTACTTTTTCTAAATCTGTTTTTTTTTCTCCAAAGAAACCCCAATATTGTGATTTTTTCCCCTGAATTGCTCAACTTTTGACTTTACGGGGAATATCAACAGTTTGAGTTTCTGAAAAAATCAAAGATTACTGAAAAAATTTGAAAAAAATCAGAAAAGACTAACCTTTTTGAATTTATTCTGAGAATCTCAATCCAATAGTTTCAAAATCCTGACTTTTTCCAGAAATTCTCATAATTCAGACTAAAGATTTTGATATTTTTCAGAAAATACCAGAAATCAGAAATGTTCAGAAAATATCGATATTGTGACATTTTGGAGGCAAAAAACAAATTCAAACTTTTTCTGAGAATTCAGAATTCTGACTTTTTTCTGAAAAATTCTGAATTCAGATTTTTTTTGAAAATTCTGAATTCTGACTCTTCCAGAAAATGTTGGAACTTTGCCTTTTCCCCTGATAATGTATGCATCTGAAAAGATGTAGAGGGTATCCCAAACGTGCCTAAATCCTCCACCACACACACATTTAACAATACTCAACAAAGATCACACCGAGGCTCTGGAGTCAGCAGCAGGTCTGAGAGAGAGAAGGCTTCCTGGAGCTCCTCCTTTAATGACTGGCTCTGGCTGCTGATAGGCCAGCTGAGGGTGAGGGGATCCAATCAGCCGCCAGTCTGAGGTGCTCAGGCAGGTTCTGATCAGCTGCTGATTACCTGCAGGGAAACACAGGGGAAAAGAGAAAATAGCAGGAAGACACAACAAACAACAGCCCGCCTGCTGGCACCAAGTAACACTGATACAGAGTCATTTATAGAGTTCACATCTTCTGGTTCAGTGTAGAGTTTGTTAAGACCTGAAAAGGTGAACATGTCCATCAAGTCTTAAAGAGTCCCTGTTCCTCTCTCTGTGGTGTTCCCTCTCCTGTAGTGTCTTCTAGGTGCATGTTGTACTGACTGAACATCCACCTGAGGGAGTCTCTCTCTGTTAAACATCAATAGTTTGTGATGATACAGTAATGTAGTTTACCTGCTTGATCATTTGAAATCTATTAACAATTGCTCTCTACCATACAAACACATGTACTGTCTTTGATTCACATCCACACGTTCAAATGTTTAACTCAGTCAGTGAATCTGGCCTTTTGTCACATGCTGAAATAAAAGTAAGTAGTCTCCATGAACTTGAAATACGTTCTTTTCCGTTTTTCTGTGAGTCTGTGATTTCACGTGGTGTACCACAGGGTTCAATCCTAGGTCCTCTCACTTTGTCATTGGATTCAGTTTATCTTTAAGCACAACTTGATCATAGGTTCTATTGGAACAGCAGCTTGTGTTGTGGTGTTCAAGACCTTTTAAATGACAACTGTGAATCAATATTCTCATTAGATTAAGATATTTTTAAGCAGATTTATTTCTCGATGAAACACCTCTCACTAATCTGACTTCACCTTAACGCCCGTCATTGTAATTGCTAAGTTTTTGTACATTTCAATGTATGTGTCGGTGAGAAACACAAAGAGAACTAAATGTTTTAAATATGAGAAAAGTATTTTGCTGGCTTGAAACCAGTAAAACATGATTCTCTGGCCCCGCCCACTGACGTTTATATCAACCAATGAGATGATCTGTGAGATGTTTGAGGAACTAAAAGCACAATGATCTGATGTTGAGGAGAAGGGCTGAGCAGCAGAGAGGCTGTTTCCTGCTTCACTTCTGCAGGAGGAGAACTCATCTGCTGACTGTTTGACTTCAACATCTCCAAAGACATGTTGCTTTACCTCTGTTTACTCTTCTCTCTCTTCATAGGTGAGTGTTGGAACAGAGATAAAGTCTCATTTAACCCGCTGTATTAGCCAGAGATTTCATAACTGGAGGTTTGATTGTGTAAGGCAGCAACCGTTGTGATCCATGAAGACATTTGGTCATGTTTTATCTCAAACTGATCAAAGATGACAGGAAATTGAAGACCCTCCGTTGAGTCTCTTAATGTTCAAATCTCCTGCAGACTAACTGACATGAGTCATTCTCATTTTGCAGCCCTGGGCTCCATGAACAGCATAAAGCCAGAAAGAAGTGAAGAACATGTTGCAGAGGGCAGAAACATCAGCCTGACATGTAAATATGAGGGGAGTATCTACAATATCCAGTGGTACCGACAATACCAGAGATCCAGACCAGAGTTCCTGCTCTACATCACAGAGGCAGGAGTGATCCATCCCACTGAATCTGATTTCTCTGCTCACATTGACAAAACAGAGAAACGAGTTGATCTGGAGATAATATCAGCTAAAGAGACAGACTCTGCTGTGTACTACTGTGCTCTGACGCCCACAGTGACAGGAAACACCAACACTCTGTACAAAAACCTCTAGAGCACAGACAACACAATACTGATCAACATCCACCAGAGGGAGTCTCTCTCTGTCAGACTTTAGGGAAACAACAAAACTAATGTTCAAACAACTCAACCCCCAGCAGAGAGGCCTCCTTTATTTGATGCTTCAACACCACGTTACTTTAATTTATCTCTCACATTCATCCTAATAATGTTCAATGAGAGCATTCCACCAGGTGCCAGACTCCTGATGGACCTTCACCAACACTTCCTGTTTTTCAGATTTATTCCCACAGGCCCTGAAATCTGCAGTCATCAAACCTCTTAAAGACAAACCTTGGCGCTTCATTGATGAACATTTATAGGCCGGTTAAAATAATTGGAAAAATGTTTTTTTAACAATTAAAAAGCTTTTTTGGCACTTGATAACTGTTTTGATGTGTTCCAGTCACACAGCACTGAGACTGCTCTAATTAACGTTTTAATGACACCCACTTAAACACAGACAGTGGCAGAATCTCACTGTCAGTGTTATTAGATCTCAGCGCTGCATTTGAAACTGTTGACCACAACATATTACTAGACCGACTGGAAAACTGGGTGGGACTCGGGCACTGTTTTTATTGGTCTGAATCCTACTGAAAGGACAGGAAATGCTTTGTTTCTATAGGTAACTCAACATCTGAGTGGACGAATATGACCTGTGGTGTTTCTCAAGGCTCCATCCTGGGGACTCTTCTCTTTAACATCTACATGCTTCCAGTAGCTTAGTGAATGGATAACAATGAAATAAGTTACCAAAGCTATGCAGACGACACACACGTGATAACATGAAAACCAGGAGGAAGTGTAACTGAGAGAAGTGAAATACAGAACTAAGAGGAGACAGTTAGATTCAGGGAGGAGCTAAGATGTTCCTGAACTATAGAAGAGAGAGGAACTTCCATATTCACCAGAGTTCAACACAGACCATCATCATCACCTTCATTCAACATGCTGTCCCTGCAGAACTCAGCTTTTTCTATGATATGTTTTGCAATCTTATCAGGTTTGTTGCACTCTTGCTTTCTGAGTGTGGTTTTGCTAAAATAACTTTTATAACATGAAATAACAGAGTTCATCTTTCCCTCAGGCGTCAGCTGTGACGATCTGACTCCAGTCAAAACAGAAGAGTTCAGTCCAGAAGGCAGCTCTGTTACTCTGTCCTACAGATACTCCAAACAAACAGCTAGTGATTATTTATTCTGGTATCGACAATATCCTGGAGGACCACCAGAGTTCCTCATCTCACACTCTGCTTCAGGCGCTGTAGGAACTAACCCAATCCCTGGACTGAATATTACAGTGGAGTCAAACCGAATCAATTTGATCATCTCTTCTGCTGCAGTGACAGACTCTGCTGTGTTCTACTGTGCTCTGCAGCCCACAGTGACAGGAAACACCAACACTCTGTACAAAAACCTCTGGAACAAAGACAACACAATACTGATCAACATCCACCAGAGGGAGTCTCTCTCTGTCAGACTTTAGGGAAACAACACAACTAATGTTCAAACAACTCAACCCCCAGCAGAGAGGCCTCCTTTATTTGATGCTTCAACACCACGTTACTTTAATTCATCTCTCTCATTTATCCTGATAATGTTCAATGAGAGCATTCCACCAGGTGCCAGACTCCTGATGGACCTTCACCAACACTTCCTGTTTTTCATATTTATTCCCACAGGCCCTGAAATCTGCAGTCATCAAACCTCTTAAAATCAAACCTTGGCGCTTCACTGAGCAACAGTTATAGGCCGGTTAAAATAATTGGAAAAATGTTTTTTAACAATTAAACAGTTGTTTTGGCACTTGATAACTGCTTTGATGTGTTCCAGTCACACAGCACTGAGACTGCTCTAATTAACGTTTTAATGACATCCACTTAAACAAAGACAGTGGCAGAATCTCACTGTCAGTATTATTAGATCTCAGCGCTGCATTTGAAACTGTTGACCACAACATATTACTAGACCGACTGGAAAACTGGGTGGGACTCTGGCACTGTTTTATTGGTCTGAATCCTACTGAAAGGACAGGAAACACTTTGTTTCTATAGGTAACTCAACATCTGAGTGGACGAATATGACCTGTGGGGTTCCTCAAGGCTCCATCCTGGAGACTCTTCTCTTTAACATCTACATGCTTCCAGTAGCTTAGTTAATGGATAACTATGAAATAAGTTACCAAAGCTATGCAGACGACACACACGTGATAACATGATAACCAGGAGGAAGTGTAACTGAGAGAAGTGAAATACAGATCTAAGAGTAGACAGAGAGATTCAGGGAGGAGCTAAGATGTTCCTGAACTATAGAAGAGAGAGGAACTTCCACATTCACCAGAGTTCAACACAGACCATCATCATCATCACCTTCATTCAACATGCTGTCCCTACAGAACTCAGCTTTTTCTCTGATATGTTTTGCAATCTTATCAGGTTTGTTGCACTCTTGCTTTCTGAGTGTGGTTTTGCTAAAATAACTTTTATAACATGAAATAACAGAGTTCATCTTTCCCTCAGGCGTCAGCTGTGACGATCTGACTCCAGTCAAAACAGAAGAGTTCAGTCCAGAAGGCAGCCCTGTTACTCTGTCCTACAGATACTCCAAACAAACAGCTAGTGATTATTTCTTCTGGTATCGACAATATCCTGGAGGACCACCAGAGTTCCTCATCTCACACTCTGCTTCAGGCGCTGTAGGAACTAACCCAATCCCTGGACTGAATATTACAGTGGAGTCAAACCAAATCAATTTGATCATCTCTTCTGCTGCAGTGACAAACTCTGCTGTGTACTACTGTGCTCTGACGCCCACAGTGACAGGAAACACCAACACTCTGTACAAAAACCTCTGGAACAAAGACAACACAATACTGATCAACATCCACCAGAGGGAGCCTCTCTCTGTTAGAATTTAGGGAAACAACACAACTAATGTTCAAACAACTCAACCCCCAGCAGAGAGGCCTCCTTTATTTGATGCTTCAACACCACGTTACTTTAAATTATCTCTCACATTTATCCTGATAATGTTCAATGAGAGCATTCCACCAGGTGCCAGACTCCTGATGGACCTTCACCAACACTTCCTGTTTTTCATATTTATTCCACAGGCCCTGAAAAGTGCAGTCATCAAATTTCTCAAAATGAATAACTTTGGCGCTTCACTTATGAACATCTATAGGACTGCTCTAATTAACATCTTTAATGACATCCACTTAAACACAGACAGTGGCAGAATCTCACTGTCAGTATTATTAGATCTCAGCGCTGCATTTGAAACTGTTGACCACAACATATTACTAGACCGACTGGAAAACTGGATGGGACTCTGGCACTGTTTTTATTGGTCTGAATCCTACTGAAAGGACAGGAAACACTTTGTTTCTATAGGTAACTCAACATCTGAGTTGATGAATATGACCTGTGGTGTTCCTCAAGGCTCCAACCTGGGGCCTCTTCTCTTTAACATCTACATGCTTCCAGTAGCTTAGTAAATGGATAACAATGAAATAAGTTACCAAAGCTATGCAGACGACACACACGTGATAACATGATAACCAGGAGGAAGTGTAACTGAGAGAAGTGAAATACAGATCTAAGAGGAGACAGAGAGATTCAGGGAGGAGCTAAGATGTTCCTGAACTATAGAAGAGAGAGGAACTTCCATATTCGCCAGAGTTCAACACAGACCATCATCATCATCATCACCTTCATTCAACATGCTGTCATTAGACTATTATTTACATTCCCTACTGTTAGTTTCCATTCTAAGAGGTACGTAACATTCTCCATGAAAACGTTAATCTAATTGCTGCTCTCTCCTTTGGTAAGATAGAAACTACAACATGTTTCTAGGTAACTGTTTAAAGCTACTGATTGTTCTCCTTTAATCTTTCATCTTTATTGATTCATCTCTTCCTCTGCATGGTCTCTTCTTCCCCAGAGTGTAAAGGGCAAGACACAGTGACCCAGACACCAGTAGAAGTCAGCGCTACTGAAGGAGACACATTTACACTTCGCTGCAGATTTAGGACAACTGAAAAATATCCCTATCTGTTCTGGTACAAACAAGAAGTCAATGGTTACCCAAAGTACATGCTGAAGCGTTTCTCAAAAACTGGAGAGAATGCTGCAGAGTTCCAGAAAGACAGATTTGATGCTACACTCAACGAGACATCAGTTCCTCTGCAGATCTCCTCTGCTGCAGTGACAGACTCTGCTGTGTACTACTGTGCTCTGAGGCCCACAGTGACAGGAAACACCAACACTCTGTACAAAAACCTCTGGAGCAAAGACAACACAATACTGATCAACATCCACCAGAGGGAGCCTCTATCTGACAAACATTAATAGTTTGTGATTAAAAAGTAATGTAGTTTACCTGCTTGATAATTTGAGTTATATGTACAGTTGTTCACTTCCATACAAACACATGGACTGCCTTTGATTAACATCTGCAAGTTAAAATGTTTAACTCAATCAGTGAATCTGGCCTTTTATCGCAGCTTGAAATACAAGTACTGTCTCCATAAACTTAAAATAAGTGTTTATGTTTTTATGTCAGTCTGTGACTTAATGTGGTGTACCACAGGGTTCAATCCTAGGTCCTCTCACTTTCTCATTGGTTTCAGTTTATCTCCAAGCACAATGTGATTGAAGGTTCTATTGGAACAACAGCTTGTGTTGTGGTGTTCAAGACCTTTGAAATGTTGGGTATGAAGTACAATTCTTATTATATTAAGATCATTTAAAACAGATTTCTCTCTCGATGAAACACCTCTCACTAATCTGACTTCACGTTAATGCCCATCATTGTTATTGCTACGTTTTTATTTACTGACTGATCAAACACTTCAAATCACCTCTCTCAATAATCTGGTAGAAATCACAGACTTAAGTTTTGATTGCTGTTGTTCTTATCTTTATAAAACCAGTTTCTCTGGTGGTCTTTGATTAATCGTGGTGTACCACAGGGATAAATCATAGGTCCTCTCATGTTCTATTTACAGACTGCCTTTGGATCTGTCACCCAGGAGGAAGTGTAACTGAGAGACGTGAAATAGAGATCTAAGAGCAGACAGAGAGATTCAGGGAGGAGCTAAGATGTTCCTGAACTATAGAAGAGAGAGGAACTTCCATATTCACCAGAGTTCAACACAGACCATCATCATCACCTTCATTTAACATGCTCTCATTAGACTATTATTTACATTCACTACTGTTAGTTTCCATTCTAAGAGGTACGTAACATTCTGCATGAAAACGTTAACTTCTAATGTTGATCAAATGTGATCTATTAACGAGTCTTTTGAATTACTCCTCTCTTCGGGGGTCAGCTGTGAAGATCTCACTGCATTACAGAGAGAAGAGTTCAGTCCAGAAGGCAGCTCTGTTACTCTGTCCTACAGATACTCCAATATTGAAAATATCCAGGAGAACCACCAGAGTTCATCATCTATCATTTAGGAAATGGAAACATTATGAAATATCCAATCCCTGGACTGAATATTACAGTGGAGTCAAACCAAATCAATCTGAGCCTCTCCTCTGCTGCAGAGACAGACTCTGCTGTGTTCTACTGTGCTGTGAGGCCCACAGTGACAGGAAACACCAACCCTCTGGCCTTTTATCACAGCTTGAAATACAAGTACTGTCTCCATAAACTTAAAATAAGTGTTTATGTTTTTATGTCAGTCTGTGACTTAATGTGGTGTACCACAGGGTTCAATCCTAGGTCCTCTCACTTTCTCATTGGTTTCAGTTTATCTATGAGCACAATGTGATTGAAGGTTATATTGGAACAACAGCTTGTGTTGTGGCGTTCAAGACCTTTTAAATGTTGGGTATGAAGTACAATTCTTATTAAATTAAGATCATTTAAAAAAGATTTCTCTCTCGTTGAAACACATTTCACTAATCTGACTTCACGTTAATGCCCATCATTGTTATTGCTAAGTTTTTATTCACTGACTGATCAAACACTTTAAATCACCTCTCTCAATAATCTGGTACAAATCACAGACTTAAGATTTGATTGCTTTTGTTCTTATCTTTATAAAACAAGTTACTCTGGTGGTCTGTGATTAATTGTGGTGTACCACAGGGTTCTATTCTAGGTCCTCTGACTTTTTATTTACAGACTGCCTGTGGATCTGTCACGTAGGAGGAAGTGTAACAGAGAGAAGTGAAATACAGATCTAAGAGGAGACAGAGAGATTCAGGGAGGAGCTAAGATGTTCCTGAACTATAGAAGAGAGAGGAACTTCCATATTCACCAGAGTTCAACACAGACCATCATCATCACCTTCATTCAACATGCTGTCCCTGCAGAACTCAGCTTTTTCTCTGATATGTTTTGCAATTTTATCCGGTTAGTTTCAGTCTGGATAAAACATCAGTGTCATTGATTTCTGAGTGTGGTTTTGCTGAAATGACTTTTATAACATGAAGTAACAGAGTTAATCTTTCCCTCAGGCGTCAGATGTGACGATCTGACTCCAGTCAAAACAGAAGAGTTCAGTCCAGAAGGCAGCTCTGTTACTCTGTCCTACAAAGCTGGATCTAATGCTAAGTATTACTTCTGGTATCGACAATATCCTGGAGAACCACCAGAGTTCCTCATCTCACACTCTGCTTCAGGCGCTGTAGGAACTAACCCAATCCCTGGACTGAATATTACAGTGGAGTCAAACCGAATCAATTTGATCATCTCCTCTGCTGCAGTGACAGACTCTGCTGTGTACTACTGTGCTCTGACGCCCACAGTGACAGGAAACACCAACACTCTGTACAAAAACCTCTGGAGCACAGACAACACAATACTGATCAACATCCACCAGAGGGAGCCTCTCTCTGTTCACTTTCAGCAAGATGTGATGATACAGTCTAGATTAGATTCTCTAAAACTCACAGCTGTGATGAAGAGCTCCAGAAACTCATTGGACATCCGAGTCTCCTCCTGCTGACTGCAGAGCTTCATGACTGACACCTCTCTGATTCCAGCTGTGAACATCAGACCAAATACAACTCACTAAACGTTTCCATACTGAACAACCACAGCTTTCCCCTCTGTGAACATGGAGAAACTGGCTGCAATTCTGCTCTGTTCAGCTCTCATAGGTACGTATGTTTCTGACAGGAGAAGGGGAACTATGCAGACTTTTTCAAAGCATTACACATCCAGTTTGGATCTTGGATTTACGCTTTACAGCAGTGTGGTTTTTTCACTAAGGGATTGATGGGTTTGTGACTTTGGAGCTGTAATGATAGCATGATCTCTTCCTCTCTAGGTAACAGCTTGGAAGATGCTATTACTGCCAGCAGTGCTGAAGTGTGTTCCTCAGAGGGCCGTAGTGTTACTCTGTCCTGTACATATTCAGTTAAAGCTGATAATCTCCAGTGGTACAGACAGGATCCTGGATCAGCTCCTCAGTTCCTCCTCCTGATCACTGACACAAATCCGCCTTCCGTGGTGGAAGCAAAACCTCCAATCCCTCGACTGACAGCCACACTGAACCAGGAGAAAAAACAAGTGGATCTGCAGATCTCCTCTGCTGCAGTGACTGACTCTGCTGTGTACTACTGTGCTCTGCAGCCCACAGTGACAGGAAACACCAACACTCTGTACAAAAACCTCTGGAGCACAGACAACACAACACTGATCAACATCCACCAGAGGGAGCCTCACCCTGTCAGACTTTAGGAGATAAGACGACTAACGTTCAAACAACTCAACCCCCAGCAGAGAGGCCTCCTTTATTTGATGCTTCAACACCACGTTACTTTAATTTATATCTCACATTTATCCTCATAACTTTTTATTAGTGCATTCCACCAGGTGCCAGACTCCTGATGGGCCTTCACCAACACTCCTTATTTTTCATTTCATATAATGATCGGCCGAAAGCCGAAAGGGCCTTTTTAACCATTTTCGGCCGATAATTTTCGTGCATCCCTAATACAAACACATGGACTGCCTTTGATTAACATCTGCAAGTTAAAATGTTTAACTCAATCAGTGAATCTGGCCTTTTATCACAGCTTGAAATACAAGTACTGTCTCCATAAACTTAAAATAAGTGTTTATGTTTTTATGTCAGTCTGTGACTTAATGTGGTGTACCACAGGGTTCAATCCTAGGTCTTCTCACTTTCTCATTGGTTTCAGTTTATCTCCAAGCACAATGTGATCGACGGTTCTATTGGAACAACAGCTTGTGTTGTGGTGTTCAAGACCTTTTAAATGTTGGATATGAAGTACAATTCTTATTATATTAAGATCATTTAAAAAAGATTTCTCTCTCGTTGAAACACCTCTTACTAATCTGATTTCACGTTAACGCCCATCATTGTTATCATTACGTTTTTATTTACTGACTGATCAAACACTTTGAATCACCTCTCTCAATAAACTGGTACAAATCACAGACTTAAGTTTTGATTGCTTTTGTTCTTATCTTTATAAAACAAGTTACTCTGTTGGTCTGTGATTAATCGTGGTGTACCACAGGCTTCTATTCTAGGTCCTCTGACTTTTTATTTTCAGACTGCCTTTGGATCTGTTACCCAGGAGGAAGTGTAACTGAGAGAAGTGAAATACAGATCTAAGAGGAGACAGAGAGATTCAGGGAGGAGCTAAGATGTTCCTGAACTATAGAAGAGAGAGGAACTTCCATATTCACCAGAGTTCAATACAGACCATCATCATCATCTTCATTCAACATGCTGTCATTAGACAATTATTTACATTCCCTACTGTTAGATTCCATTCTAAGAGGTACGTAACATTCTGCATGAAAACGTTAACTTCTAATGTTGATCAAATGTGATCTATTAACTGAGTCTTTTGAATTACTCCTCTCTTCAGGGGTCAGCTGTGAAAATCTCACTGCATTACAGAGAGAAGAGTTCAGTCCAGAAGGCAGCTCTGTTACTCTGTCCTACAGATACTCCAAACAAGCAGCTGGTGGTGATCAGTTTTACTGGTATCGACAATATCCAGGAGAACCACCAGAGTTCATCATCTCTCATTTAGGAAATGGAAACATTATGAATAATCTGATCCCTGGACTGAATATTACAGTGGAGTCAAACCAAATCAATCTGAGCCTCTCCTCTGCTGCAGTGACAGACTCTGCTGTGTTCTACTGTGCTGTGAGGCCCACAGTGACAGGAAACACCAACACTCTGTACAAAACCACCAGCTGACACACTGACAAGCTGCTGGAAGCCTTTCTTCCACACTGTTGGACTGAGCTGTTTACCTCCACTAGAGGGCCACATTATCAAGTAGGCGGTGCACGTCTTCTGCACTGTGTTCAACCATCCAGTCAATAAGAAGTGCTGCTGTGAAGAGAACCATCCTCACACTGAATGCTGAACATCAGCTACTTCCTGCTGCTGATTTAAACCTTGTTGTAGAGATGGAACATTGGCTGTGGATTATTCTTGCTGCTCTCTCCTTTGGTAAGATAGAAACTACAACATGTTTATAGGTAACTGTTTAAAGCTACTGATTGTTCTCCTTTAATCCTTCATCTTTATTGATTCATCTCTTCCTCTGCATGGTCTCTTCTTCCCCAGAGTGTAAAGGACAAGACACAGTGACCCAGACACCAGGAGAAGTCAGCGCTACTGAAGGAGACACAGTTACACTTGACTGCACATTTCAGACATCTAATACAGCCCAGACAGCCTCTCTGTTCTGGTACAAACAAGAAGTCAATGGTTACCCAAAGTACATGTTGATGCGTTACTCAGACATTGTAGAGAATGCTGAAGAGTTCCAGAAAGACAGATTTGATGCTACAATCAACGATAAATCAGTTCCTCTGCAGATCTCCTCTGCTGCAGTGACAGACTCTGCTGTGTACTACTGTGCTCTGAAGCCCACAGTGACAGGAAACACCAACACTCTGTACAAAAACCTCTGGAGCAAAGACAACACAATACTGATCAACATCCACCAGAGGGAGCCTCTCTCGGACAAACATCAATAGTTTTTGATTAAAAAGTAATGTAGTTTACCTGCTTGATAATTTGAGTTATATGTACAATTGTTCACTTCCATACAAACACATGGACTGCCTTTGATTAACATCTGCAAGTTAAAATGTTTAACTCAATCAGTGAATCTGGCCTTTTATCACAGCTTGAAATACAAGTACTGTCTCCATAAACTTAAAATAAGTGTTTATGTTTTTATGTGAGTCTGTGACTTAATGTGGTGTACCACAGGGTTCAATCCTAGGTCCTCTCACTTTCTCATTGGTTTCAGTTTATCTCCAAGCACAATGTGATCGAAGGTTCTATTGGAACAACAGCTTGTGTTGTGGTGTTCAAGACCTTTTAAATGTTGGGTATGAAGTACAATTCTTATTAAATTAAGATCATTTTAAAAAGATTTCTCTCTCGTTGAAACACATCTCACTAATCTGACTTCACGTTAACGCCCATCATTGTTATTGCTAAGTTTTTATTCACTGACTGATCAAACACTTTAAATCACCTATCTCAATAATCTGGTACAAATCACAGACTTAAGTTTTGATTGCTTTTGTTCTTATCTTTATAAAACAAGTTACTCTGGTGATCTGTGATTAATCGTGGTGTACCACAGGGTTCTATTATAGGTCCTCTGACTTTTTATGTACAGACTGCCTTTGGATCTGTCACCCAGGAGGAAGTGTAACAGAGAGAAGTGAAATACAGATCTAAGAGGAGACAGAGAGATTCAGGGAGGAGCTAAGATGTTCCTGAACTATAGAAGAGAGAGGAACTTCCATATTCACCAGAGTTCAACACAGACCATCATCATCATCACCTTCATTCAACATGCTGTCCCTGCAGAACTCAGCTTTTTCTCTGATATGTTTTGCAATCTTATCAGGTTAGTTTCACTCTTGCTTTCTGAGTGTGGTTTTGCTAAAATAACTTTTATAACATGAAATAACTGAGCTATTATTTCCCTCAGGCGTCAGCTGTGACGATCTGACTCCAGTCAAAACAGACGAGTTCAGTCCAGAAGGCAGCTCTGTTACTCTGTCCTACAGATACTCCAAACAAGCAGCTAGTGGTGATTATTTCTTCTGGTATCGACGATATCCAGGAGAACCACCAGAGATCCTCATCTCACACTCTGCTTCAGGCGATGTAGGAACTAACCCAATCCCTGGACTGAATATTACAGTGGAGTCAAACCGAATCAATTTGATCATCTCCTCTGCTGCAGTGACACACTCTGCTGTGTACTACTGTGCTCTGAGGCCCACAGTGACAGGAAACACCAACACTCTGTACAAAAACCTCTGGAGCACAGACAACACAATACTGATCAAGATCCACCAGAGGGAGTCTCTCTCTGTCAAACTTTAGGGAAACAACACAACTAATGTTCAAACAACTCAACCCCCAGCAGAGAGGCCTCCTTTATTTGATGCTTCAACACCACCTTACTTTAATTTATCTCTCACATTTATCCTAATAATGTTCAATGAGAGCATTCCACCAGGTGCCAGACTCCTGATGGACCTTCACCAACACTTCCTGTTTTTCATATTTATTCCCACAGGCCCTGAAAAGTGCAGTATTCAAATTTCTCAAAATGAATAACTTTGGCGCTTCACTGATGAACATCTATAGGACTGCTCTAATTAACGTCTTTAATGACATCCACTTAAACACAGACAGTGGCAGAATCTCACTGTCAGTATTATTAGATCTCAGCGCTGCATTTGAAACTGTTGACCACAACATATTACTAGACCGAATGGAAAACTGGGTGGGACTCGGACACTGTTTTTATTGGTCTGAATCCTACTGAAAGGACAGGAAACACTTTGTTTCTATAGCTAACTCAACATCTGAGTGGACGAATATGAGCTGTGGTGTTCCTCAAGGCTCCATCCTGGAGACTCTTCTCTTTAACATCTACATACTTCCACTCGCTTAGTTAATGGATAACAATGAAATAAGTTACCAAAGCTATGCAGACGACACACACGTGATAACATGAAAACCAGGAGGAAGTGTAACTGAGAGAAGTGAAATACAGATCTAAGAGGAGACAGAGAGATTCAGGGAGGAGCTAAGATGTTCCTGAACTATAGAAGAGAGAGGAACTTCCATATTCACCAGAGTTCAACACAGACCATCATCATCATCACCTTCATTCAACATGCTGTCATTAGACTATTATTTACATTCCCTACTGTTAGTTTCCATTCTAAGAGGTACATAACATTCTGCATGAAAACGTTAACTTCTAATGTTGATCAAATGTGATCTATTAACTGAGTCTTTTGAATTCCTCCTCTCTTCAGGGGTCAGCTGTGAAAATCTCACTGCATTACAGAGAGAAGAGTTCAGTCCAGAAGGCAGATCTGTTACTCTGTCCTACAGATACTCCAAACAAGCAGCTGGTGGTGGTCAGTTTTACTGGTATCGACAATATCCAGGAAAACTACCAGAGCTCATCATCTCTCATTTAGGAAATGGAAACATTGTGAATAATCTGATCCCTGGACTGAATATTACAGTGGAGTCAAACCAAATCAATCTGAGCCTCTCCTCTGCTGCAGTGACAGACTCTGCTGTGTTCTACTGTGCTGTGAGGCCCACAGTGACAGGAAACACCAACACTCTGTACAAAAACACCAGCTGACACACTGACAAGCTGCTGGAAGCCTTTCCTCCACACTGTTGGACTGAGCTGTTCACCTCCACTAGAGGGCCACATTATCAAGTAGGCGGTGCACGTCTTCTGCACTGTGTTCAACCATCCAGTCAATAAGAAGGGCTGCTGTGAAGAGAACCATCCTCACACTGAATGCTGAACATCAGCTACTTCCTGCTGCTGATTTAAACCTTGTTGTAGAGATGGAACATTGGCTGTGGATTATTCTTGCTGCTCTCTCCTTTGGTAAGATAGAAACTACAACATGTTTCTAGGTAACTGTTTAAAGCTACTGATTGTTCTCCTTTAATCCTTCATCTTTATTGATTCATCTCTTCCTCTGCATGGTCTCTTCTTCCCCAGAGTGTAAAGGACAAGACACAGTGACCCAGACACCAGGAGAAGTCAGCGCTACTGAAGGAGACACAGTTACACTTAGTTGCACATTTAAGAAATCTAATACAGCCCAGACAGCCTATCTGTTCTGGTACAAACAAGAAGTCAATGGTTACCCAAAGTACATGTTGAAGCGTTTCTCAGATATTGGAGAGAATGCTGCAGAGTTCCAGAAAGACAGATTTGATGCTACAATCAACGATAAATCAGTTCCTCTGCAGATCTCCTCTGCTGCAGTGACAGACTCTGCTGTGTACTACTGTGCTCTGAGGCCCACAGTGACAGGAAACACCAACACTCTGTACAAAAACCTCTGGAGCACAGACAACACAATACTGATCAACATCCACCAGAGGGAGCCTCTCTCTGACAAACATCAATAGTTTGTGATTAAAAAGTAATGTAGTTTACCTGCTTGATAATTTGAGTTATATGTACAATTTGTCACTTCCATACAAACACATGGACTGCCTTTGATTAACATCTGCAAGTTAAAATGTTTAACTCAATCAGTGAATCTGGCCTTTTATCGCAGCTTGAAATACAAGTACTGTCTCCATAAACTTAAAATAAGTGTTTATGTTTTTATGTCAGTCTGTGACTTAATGTGGTGTACCACAGGGTTCAATCCTAGGTCCTCTCACTTTCTCATTGGTTTCAGTTTATCTCTGAGCACAATGTGATCGAAGGTTCTATTGGAACAACAGCTTGTGTTGTGGTGTTCAAGACCTTTTAAATGTTGGGTATAAAGTAGAATTCTTATTATATTAAGATCATTTTAAAAAGATTTCTCTCTCGATGAAACACATCTCACTAATCTGACTTCACGTTAATGCCCATCATTGTTATTGCTACGTTTTTATTTACTGACTGACCAAACACTTTAAATCACCTCTCTCAATAATATGGTACAAATCAAAGACTTAAGTTTTGATTGCTTGTGTTCTTATCTTTATAAAACAAGTTACTCTGGTGGTCTGTGATTAATCGTGGTGTACCACAGGGTTCTATTCTAGGTCCTCTGACTTTTTAATTACAGACTGCCTTTGGATCTGTCACTTAGTAGGAAGTGTAACTGAGAGAAGTGAAATACAGATCTAAGAGGAGACAGAGAGATTCAGGGAGGAGCTAAGATGTTCCTGAACTATAGAAGAGAGAGGAACTTCCATATTCACCAGAGTTCAACACAGACCATCATCATCACCTTCATTCAACATGCTGTCATTAGACTATTATTTACATTTCCTACTGCTAGTTTCCATTCTAAGAGGTACGTAACATTCTGCATGAACACGTTAACTTCTAATGTTGATCAAATGTGATCTATTAACTGAGTCTTTTGAATTACTCCTGTCCTCAGGGGTCAGCTGTGAGAATCTCACTGCATTACAGAGAGAAGAGTTCAGTCCAGAAGGCAGCTCTGTTACTCTGTCCTACAGATACTCCAAACAAGCAGCTGGTGGTGATCAGTTTTACTGGTATCGACAATATCCAGGAGAACCACCAGAGTTCATCATCTCTCATTTAGGAAATGGAAACATTATGAATAATCAGATCCCTGGACTGAATATTACAGTGGAGTCAAACCAAATCAATCTGAGCCTCTCCTCTGCTGCAGTGACAGACTCTGCTGTGTTCTACTGTGCTGTGAGGCCCACAGTGACAGGAAACACCAACACTCTGTACGAAAACACCAGCTGACACACTGACAAGCTGCTGGAAGCCTTTCCTCCACACTGTTGGACTGAGCTGTTCACCTCCACTAGAGGGCCACATTATCAAGTAGGCGGTGCACGTCTTCTGCACTGTGTTCAACCATCCAGTCAATAAGAAGTGCTGCTGTGAAGAGAACCATCCTCACACTGAATGCTGAACATCAGCTACTTCCTGCTGCTGATTTAAACCTTGTTGTAGAGATGGAACATTGGCTGTGGATTATTCTTGCTGCTCTCTCCTTTGGTAAGATAAAAACTTCAACATGTTTCTAGGTAACTGTTTAAAGCTACTGATTGTTCTCCTTTAATCCTTCATCTTTATTGATTCATCTCTTCCTCTCCATGGTCTCTTCTTCCCCAGAGTGTAAAGGACAAGACACAGTGACCCAGACACCAGGAGAAGTCAGCGCTACTGAAGGAGACACAGTTACACTTGACTGCACATTTCAGATCAGTGTTGTCTTGAGTGCCTATTTGTTCTGGTACAAACAAGAAGCAAATGATCTGCCTTTGTATATTCTGCGACGTGATACTTATGGAACAGAAGAGAATGCTGCAGAGTTCAAGAAAGACAGATTTGATGCTACACTCAACAAGACATCAGTTCCTCTGCAGATTTCCTCTGCTGCAGTGACAGACTCTGCTGTGTACTACTGTGCTCTGCAGCCCACAGTGACAGGAAACACCAACACTCTGTACAAAAACCTCTGGAGCAAAGACAACACGATACTGATCAACATCCACCAGAGGGAGTCTCTCTCCGTCAGACTTCAGCAGGATGTGAAGATACAGTCTCAGGCCTCGGGGCCCACTTTTCTCTTTGTCAATAAATCGCGACCTGACATTTTGAACCACTCAAATCTATTCAACAAAAAATCGTGCTGTAATATATGCTTCAGCATACAATATTAATTAAAGTGAAGTACAGTGCATATATCCCTTCACAGACCTAAAGTATGCTTTAAAGGTTTAATGAGGTGATGGAATCAAAGCTGAACTGTATCAAAAGGCCCAAATGCTGGAAACCCAACCCCAGAAAAAAGTCTGGAGGGATTCTCCCCCAGGAGACTTTTTGAAATACTAACATATAAACTACGCATTCTGGTACACTCAGAGAAGAGAATAAATACATCTAATATTATAGTACCCGACATATTCATAATATTTGATGCCATTGTTTGTTTTTCACTTTGTTCTGACAGCTTGCTGCTCCTCACAGAGAGAGAGCAAAGAGGAGAGAGTCTGAGTGAATTACTTTGTGGGTAAGGGTAGATAGCCCCCATTGTTCTGTGACCTGTCAATCATCAAACCGGGGGTCATATTTCATTATGTGTTCATTTCTATCTGAAAGTGTTCCCATGGATGTATAAATAATACCGCAAAGTTATTCTCCGTGGGGACTTCCAGCAACCATCTTGATTCTGATTGGCCAGAAGACTCGAGAAAACCTCAGCAAAGATATTTTATTGAGAAGATGATCACTACTTGACAGAAGTTTTCAAAACCGTTTATGTTCTCCGGTACTTCCAGTCCAACGCCTACTGCATGCACAGAGTTAGAAAATTGGGCCTTCAAAATAAAAGTTTGACTTTAAAAAAAAAGGAAAAAAAAAGGTTCTTTTTTTCTTTCTTCACTCACACATCTGCGACCCACTTGAAACAGGTCCGCGACAGTTGAGAACCACTGGTCTAGATTAGATTCTCTAAAACTCACAGCTGTGATGAAGAGCTCCAGAAACTCATTGGACATCCGAGTCTCCTCCTGCTGACTGCAGAGCTTCATGACTGACACCTCTCTGATTCCAGCTGTGAACATCAGACCAAACACAACTCACTAAACGTTTCCATACTGAACAACCACAGCTGTCCCCTCTGTGAACATGGAGAAACTGGCTGCAATTCTGCTCTGTTCAGCTCTCATAGGTACGTATGTTTCTGACAGGAGAAGGGGAACTATGCAGACTTTTTCAAAGCATTACACATCCAGTTTGGATCTTGGATTTACGTTTTACAGCAGTGTGGTTTTTTCACTAAGGGATTGATGGGTTTGTGACTTCGGAGCTGTAATGATAGCATGATGTCTTCCTCTCTAGGTAACAGCTTGGAAGATGCTATTACTGCCAGCAGTGCTGAAGTGTGTTCCTCAGAGGGCCGTAGTGTTACTCTGTCCTGTACATATTCAGTTAAAGCTGATAATCTCCAGTGGTACAGACAGGATCCTGGATCAGCTCCTCAGTTCCTCCTCCTGATCACTGACACAAATCCGCCTTACGTGGTGGAAGCAAAACCTCCAATCCCTCGACTGACAGCCACACTGAACCAGGAGAAAAAACAAGTGGATCTGCAGATCTCCTCTGCTGCAGTGACTGACTCTGCTGTGTTCTACTGTGCTCTGAAGCCCACAGTGACAGGAAACACCAACACTCTGTACAAAAACCTCTGGAGCAAAGAAAACACAATACTGATCAACATCCACCAGAGGGAGCCTCTCTCTCTGTCAGACTTTAGGGAAACAACACAACTAATGTTCAAACAACTCAACCCCCAGCAGAGAGGCCTCCTTTATTGGATGCTTCAACACCACGTTACTTTAATTTATCTCTCACATTTATCCTAATAATGTTCAATGAGAGCATTCCACCAGGTGCCAGACTCCTGATGGACCTTCACCAACACTTCCTGTTTTTCATATTTATTCCCACAGGCCCTGAAACCTGCAGTCATCAAACCTCTCTGAAAGACAAACCTTGGCGCTTCACTGATGAACATTTATAGGCCGGTTAAAATAATTGGATTTTTTTTTTTAACAATTAAACAGTTGTTTTGGCACTTGATAACTGTTTCGATGTGTTCCAGTCACACAGCACTGAGACTGCTCTAATTAACGTTTTAATGACATCCACTTAAACACAGACAGTGGCAGCATCTCACTGTCAGTATTATTAGATCTCAGCGCTGCATTTGAAACTGTTGACCACAACATATTACTAGACCGACTGGAAAACTGGGTGGAACTCGGGCACTGTTTTTATTGATTTGAATACTTCTTAAAGGACAGGAGCAACTTTGTTTCTATAGGTGACTCAACATCTGAGTGGACGAATATGACCTGTGGGGTTCCTCAAGGCTCCATCCTGGGGACTCTTCTCTTTTAAATCTACATGCTTCCAGTAGCTTAGTTAATGGATAACAATGAAATAAGTTACCAAAGCTATGCAGACGACACACACGTGATAACATGAAAACCAGGAGGAAGTGTAACTGAGAGAAGTGAAATACAGATCTAAGAGGACACAGAGAGATTCAGGGAGGAGCTAAGATGTTCCTGAACTATAGAAGAGAGAGGAACTTCCATATTCACCAGAGTTCAACACAGACCATCATCATCATCACCTTCATTCAACATGCTGTCATTAGACTATTATTTACATTCCCTACTGTTAGTTTCCATTATAAGAGGTACGTAACATTCTGCATGAAAACGTTAACTTCTAATGTTGATCAAATGTGATCTATTAACTGAGGCTTTTGAATTCCTCCTCTCTTCAGGGGTCAGCTGTGAAAATCTCACTGCATTACAGAGAGAAGAGTTCAGTCCAGAAGGCAGCTCTGTTACTCTGTCCTACAGATACTCCAAACAAGCAGCTGGTGGTGATGAGTTTTACTGGTATCGACAATATCCAGGAGAACCACCAGAGTTCATCATCTCTCATTTAGGAACTGGAAGAATAATTAAATATCGAATCCCTGGACTGAATATTACAGTGGAGTCAAACCGAATCAATTTGATTATCTCCTCTGCTGCAGTGACAGACTCTGCTGTGTTCTACTGTGCTCTGAAGCCCACAGTGACAGGAAACACCAACACTCTGTACAAAAACCTCTGGAGCAAAGACAACACAATACTGATCAACATCCACCAGAGGGAGTCTCTCTCTGTTAAACATCAATAGTTAGTGATGATATAGTAATGTAGTTTACCTGCTTGATGATGTGAAATGTATGAACAATTGTTCCCTACCATACAAACACATGGACCACCTTTAAATCAATCAGTGAATATGTCCTTTCATCACTGGTTAAAATACAATTAAGTAGGGTAACACTTTATATTAAGGTACACAAATTAACCATCAACTAGTTGTTCATTAACCTGCATATTAGCAGTATATTGGCTCTTTATTAGTCATTATAAAACATTTATTAATGCCTTATTCTGCAAGACCATATTCTACAAGTAATAATCCATGAGTTGAGAGTTTTTCCTCAATAACCCTCTAGTTAGTGCTTATTTATTGCAAGTAAGGAAGTTGTTGTACATGAGTTTTGGTCTTAATATGCTCTGCTAAATATGGGCCTAATAAGGCAGCAGTAGCACAAGAATAGTCATTCTCCCATAGGGATGGGTATCGTTAAGATTTTTAATTAGTGCTTATTTGCACAAATTAATAAATTAGCAAATTAATACTAATTAATTATTTATTGAGTAAGAACATGTTTTCATGAACCACAGAGCTTCCGGTCTTCCTATAACACGTAATGCTGTGAGACTACCAATAGAAATACATTGCTTTTAAAATCGTGCTGTGCAACACGAAAAAAAGGGGGAAATTGTTTCGGTGAACACGAAATGCCGTGAGACTGGGTTTTGTGATCATACTGTGTGACCTGCTTGTATGTACTTAGACACTAGGTGTACTGTTCTCTCTGTGCTGTACTGTCTCAGTGTGAACATAGATTAAACAGCCAGCCAAACTCTTTTGAGAGCCAGGGAATGAGCAGCCATGCTCCTTTATTGAATTATTTGCAGTCCACTGACATTCAAACAGAGTTAAACTATAAAAAAAGAAGTTACAAGGCACTTAATGATCTCATACATGCAAGTGTAACATACACAGATTAACACATAGGACCGCTAAGTGTAAACAAGGTAAATATAGCTAATGCTAGCTCTACAATAAGCATGTATACAGGCTAGTATTGCTAACGCTAGCATGTATGCTAACGCTACCGTGTATGCTAACGCTAGCATGTATGCTAACGCTAGCGCGAATGCTAATGCAAATGCTAGCGCGAATGCTAACGCATTTTCTCATTGTGTTTAAACATCTCCACATGTCATCACATAAACACAATACATGTTCCTAATCAGTGTTCGAATTACCCATTTGCTTTCGGGAGAGCCCTATTTTTATTTCAGGGCCCTCGTGTGGAGCTGTCAAACTCGACCCGCTTACAGCCGGCCAACTAAAATGTGTTCCGTTCACGTTGTCATTTTTTGACTCCTCTGCTTCTTTGCTTGTGAATCCAAAAGCTGCAAGGCTTGGCTGTTTTCGTTTCACCATATTTTTTATTACAAAGCCAGAGTTAAAAAAATATCAATATGAACATTTCAAATACCGTGTCGGCACCGCCGCCGTAACCATAGCAACGTAAGTAGCGTAACGAATACAGTGCCGCCACGTACAGATGGTAACACGCAGAAATATTCACAAATATAAAACAAATATTCAGAAACTGCAATGAACAATGACTATTATTTATTTCAAGGACTTTTATTGACAGGAACTCAACATTTCTAGTCTGTGTGACACAAATATGCAAAAAAAAAGTTTGGGCTCCCCCTATTTATCTCAAAGTCGGCCTTCAGGGTAGCTCCTTCCCTCTTTAGGGGAGCCAAGTTCCCCCTGGCTCCCCCCCATTTCGAACAGTGTTACTAATCCTTACAGTGTAAGTGTGACCCCTAGATTCCACCGGGTCCAGCGGCGGCAGTTTTGGTCCGTCCGTGCCTGTAAACCGGAGGAGAACGCTGGCATTTCTCCTCCTACTTGAAAGACTACGGAGGGATAGGGTCAGCAACATTAGTTTGTGTGTGTGTATATATATATGCTAGGAAGGGCTATATATGCTCTGACCGTTCCACTTCCTGCCTGCCCGACCTTACGTTACGGCTGCGCCGCGTCAAAAATAGGATTCATCCTAATTTTAGAGGAGCCCTGCACAGAGGCGCTTCTGGTACGCTTCTGAGCCGTAACGCGCCGCGTGTGGTGGAATAGCACTCATTGACTAGAATGGCCGCGATCCTTGCGGACGCCGTGGCGCATCCGTGGCGCATCCGTAACGCGGCCGTAACGCGGCCGTAACGCGGACGTAACGCGCCGCAGACGGACCCGGTGGAATCTAGGGGTGAGGCTCAGACTTACACTTACAGTCATTGCTTTCTGATGGACTTGACCCTTTTACTCTTCCGGTTGCATAGGGAAAATTAGTAGCAGTGTACTCATCGATGTCTACTGCCATGCTATTCAGTTCACTTTCTCCTACTTCCTGTACCCAGTTTCCTGGCTAACCTAAAGTACACATTTTACAAAAATATATGCAAATATGAAACATACAGTTCATATCACACTGCTATTGGTAGCTGAACTGGCAATACCCCAAAACATATTCTTAGATATAAATACCTAATGTTGAGTTATTTAGACACAATTAACACTTATAGTTTCATGTCTTGTTACATAAGAATAGATCATATTTGTTAAGTGTTATTATGGGAGAATGACTATTCTTGTGCTACTACTGCTTAGGCCCACATTGAGCAGCGCATATTAAGACCAAAACTCATGTACAACAACTTCCTTACTTGCAGCAAATAAGCACTAATTAGAAGGTTATTGAGGAAAAACTCTCAACTAATGGCTTATTACTTGTAGAATATGGTCATGTAGAACAAGGCATTAATAAGTGTTTTATAATGACTAATAAAGAGCCAAAATACTGCTAATATGCATGTTAACAACTAGTTGATGGTTAATTTGTGTACCTTAATATAAAGTTTTACTGGTTCAATCCTAGGTCCTCTCATTTTCTCATTGGATTCAGTTCATCTCTGGGCACAATCTGATCATAGGTTCTATTGGAACAGCAGCTTGTGTTGTGGTGTTCAAGACCTTTAAATATTGAGTGATGAAGCAACATTCTTATTAGATTAAGATAATTTAAAACAGATTTCTCTCAAGATGAAACACCTCTCACTAATCTGACTTCAGGTTAACGCAAGTCATTGTTATTATTACGTTTTCTTTACTGACTGCTCAAACACTTTGAATCACCTCTCTCAATAAACTGGAACACATCAAGGACTTCAGTTTTGATAACTTTTTTTCTTATCTTTATCAAATACAATTATCTGTTGGTCTGTGATTAATCGTGGTGTACCACAGGGATAAATCATAGGTCCTCTCATGTTCTATTTACAGACTGCCTTTGGATCTGTCACCCAGGAGGAAGTGTAACTGAGAGAAGTGAAATACAGATCTAAGAGGAGACAGAGAGATTCAGGGAGGAGCTAAGATGTTCCTGAACTATAGAAGAGAGAGGAACTTCCATATTCACCAGAGTTCAACACAGACCATCATCATCATCACCTTCATTCAACATGCTGTCCCTGCAGAACTCAGCTTTTTCTCTGATATGTTTTGCAATCTTATCAGGTTTGTTGCACTCTTGCTT
This sequence comes from Notothenia rossii, assembly GCF_949606895.1. Classification (NCBI taxonomy): domain Eukaryota; kingdom Metazoa; phylum Chordata; class Actinopteri; order Perciformes; family Nototheniidae; genus Notothenia; species Notothenia rossii. The sequence goes on along the minus strand of NC_136907.1, from coordinate 81,544,790 downwards.
TATGAGTGTGGTTTTGCTAAAATAACTTTTATAACATGAAATAACAGAGTTAATATTTCCCTCAGGCGTCAGCTGTCAAGATCTGACTCCAGTCAAAACAGAAGAGTTCAGTCCAGAAGGCAGCTCTGTTACTCTGTCCTACAAAGCTGGATCTAATGCTAATTATTTCTTCTGGTATCGACAATATCCTGGAGAACCACCAGAGTTCCTCATCTCACACTCTGCTTCAGGCGATGTAGGAACTAACCCAATCCCTGGACTGAATATTACAGTGGAGTCAAACCGAATCAATTTGATCATCTCCTCTGCTGCAGTGACCGACTCTGCTGTGTTCTACTGTGCTCTGCAGCCGACAGTGACAGGAAACACCAACACTCTGTACAAAAACCTATGGAGCAAAGACAACACAATACTGATCAACATCCACCAGAGGGAGTCTCTCTCTGTCAGACTTTACGGAAACAAGACAACTAATGTTCAAACAACTCAACCCCAAGCAGAGAGACCTCCTTTATTTGATGCTTCAACACCACGTTACTTTAATTTATCTCTCACATTCATCCTAATAATGTTCAATGAGAGCATTCCACCAGGTGCCAGACTCCTGATGGACCTTCACCAACACTTCCTGTTTTTCATATTTATTCCCACACGCCCTGAAATCTGAAGTCAACAAACCACTCTTAAAATCAAACCTGAGCGCTTCACTGATGAACATTTATAGGCCGGTTAAAATAATGGGAAAAATGTTTTTTAACAATTAAACAGCTGTTTTGGCACTTGATAACTGTTTTGATGTGTTCCAGTCACACAGCATTGAGACTGCTCTAATTAACATTTTAATGACATCCACTTAAACACAGACAGTGGCAGAATCTCACTGTCAGTATTATTAGATCTCAGCGCTGCATTTGAAACTGTTGACCACAACATATTACTAGATCGACTGGAAAACTGGGTGGGACTCGGGCACTGTTTTTATTGGTCTGAATCCTACTGAAAGGACAGGAAACACTTTGTTTCTATATGTAACTCAACATCTGAGTGGACGAATATGACCTGTGGTGTTCCTCAAGGCTCCATCCTGGGGACTCTTCTCTTTAACATCTACATGCCTCAACTAGCTTAGTTAATGGATAACAATGAAATAAGTTACCAAAGCTATGCAGACGGCACACACGTGATAACATGATAGCCAGGAGGAAGTGTAACTGAGAGAAGTGAAATACAGATCTAAGAGGAGACAGAGAGATTCAGGGAGGAGCTAAGATGTTCCTGAACTATAGAAGAGAGAGGAACTTCCATATTCACCAGAGTTCAACACAGACCATCATCATCACCTTCATTCAACATGCTGTCATTAGACTATTATTTACATTCCCTACTGTTAGTTTCCATTCTAAGAGGTACGTAACATTCTGCATGAAAACGTTAACTTCTAATGTTGATCAAAATGTGATCTATTAACTGAGTCTTTTGAATTACTCCTCTCTTCAGGGGTCAGCTGTGAAAATCTCACTGCATTACAGAGAGAAGAGTTCAGTCCAGAAGGCAGCTCTGTTACTCTGTCCTACAGATACTCCAAACAAGCAGCTGGTGGTGATCGGTTTTACTGGTATCGACAATATCCAGGAGAACCACCAGAGTTCATCATCTCTCATTTAGGAAATGGAAACATTATGAATAATCTGATCCCTGGACTGAATATTACAGTGGAGTCAAACCAAATCAATCTGAGCCTCTCCTCTGCTGCAGTGACAGACTCTGCTGTGTTCTACTGTGCTGTGAGGCCCACAGTGACAGGAAACACCAACACTCTGTACAAAAACACCAGCTGACACACTGACAAGCTGCTGGAAGCCTTTCCTCCACACTGTTGGACTGAGCTGTTCACCTCCACTAGAGGGCCACATTATCAAGTAGGCGGTGCACGTCTTCTGCACTGTGTTCAACCATCCAGTCAATAAGAAGGGCTGCTGTGAAGAGAACCATCCTCACACTGAATGCTGAACATCAGCTACTTCCTGCTGCTGATTTAAACCTTGTTGTAGAGATGGAACATTGGCTGTGGATTATTCTTGCTGCTCTCTCCTTTGGTAAGATAGAAACTACAACATGTTTATAGGTAACTGTTTAAAGCTACTGATTGTTCTCCTTTAATCCTTCATCTTTATTGATTCATCTCTTCCTCTGCATGGTTTCTTCTTCCCCAGAGTGTAAAGGACAAGACACAGTGACCCAGACACCAGGAGAAGTCAGCGCTACTGAAGGAGACACAGTTACACTTGACTGCACATTTCAGACATCTCAGACATCTAATACAGCCTATCTGTTCTGGTACAAACAAGAAGTCAATGGTTACCCAAAGTACATGCTGATGCGTTACTCAGACATTGGAGTTAATGCTGCAGAGTTCCAGAAAGACAGATTTGATGCTACACTCAACAAAACATCAGTTCCTCTGCAGATCTCCTCTGCTGCAGTGACAGACTCTGCTGTGTACTACTGTGCTCTGAGGCCCACAGTGACAGGAAACACCAACACTCTGTACAAAAACCTCTGGAGCAAAGACAACACAATACTGATCAACATCCACCAGAGGGAGCCTCTCTCTGACAAACATCAATAGTTTGTGATTAAAAAGTAATGTAGTTTACCTGCTTGATAATTTGAGTTATATGTACAATTTGTCACTTCCATACAAACACATGGACTGCCTTTGATTAACATCTGCAAGTTAAAATGTTTAACTCAATCAGTGAATCTGGCCTTTTATCACAGCTTGAAATACAAGTACTGTCTCCATAAACTTAAAATAGGTGTTTATGTTTTTATGTCAGTCTGTGACTTAATGTGGTGTACCACAGGGTTCAATCCTAGGTCCTCTCACTTTCTCATTGGTTTCAGTTTATCTATGAGCACAATGTGATCGAAGGTTCTATTGGAACAACAGCTTGTGTTGTGGTGTTCAAGACCTTTTAAATGTTGGGTATAAAGTAGAATTCTTATTATATTAAGATCATTTAAAACAGATTTCTCTCTCGATGAAACACATCTCACTAATCTGACTTCACGTTAACGCCCATCATTGTTATTGCTACTGGTCCTGACTAACATACGGTTCACTGCAGTGTGAGGTGGAACAGTTCATGGTGAAGAACTAGCGTTAGATTGTTGCAGTGGTGTAATGTAACTAAGTACATTTACTCATACTGTCCGGAAGTAAAACATTGAGGTAATTGTACTCTTTTACTAATGTATACTTTGACTTCATTACATTGTGTAGGCAAGTGTTGTTCTTTTTACTTCACTACGTGTATTTTACAGATTGACTGACATAGCAGATTTAGGATATTAATACACAATATAAATCGACACACATTATATTATAGATGAAGCTACCCAGTACTCTATGAAGTCATTCAAATAAACCCCACCTTTACCCCCATCAATCATTTTAACAACCGAAAAGACCTGGTGCTTAAAATATTCACTTTGCATAACGCATACTTTTAACGTAAAATATTGTTTTGTTTCTGAAAAATCAATGGAGTATTGTGAAAGGATAGAGCAACCTGACAAATCCAAACACCTCACCACATCATCACATGTATTCCAATAGTACTCCCTTCATGCTGTTCATGAGTCAAATGATGCAACAAATGCCCGATTTTATGTGGGCTCAAAAGCCTGAGGAGGAAATCATGGTTTCAAAGAGTCAGCTGATAACCAGCTTTGTAGTTCCTGTTATATCTGATCAGGAGCTTTAGTTTTGCCTGAAAGGCCTCCATTAGACTCTTTGTTTATTCCCATATCAACATCTCTATGGAGCTAACCAATCAGAGCAGACTGGGCTCTGGTTTCAGACAGAGGGTGAAAAGAGGTGCTGCAGCACAGGCAGTATGAACATCTACAAATTCTGATATTTTTCCTGAATATCAGAAAATATTTACTTTTTCTAAATCAGATTTTTTTCTCCAAAGAAACCTCGATATTGTGATTTTTTTCCCTGAATTTCTCAACTTTTGACTTTACGGGGAATATCAACAGTTTGAGTTTCTGAAAAAATCAAAGATTTCTGAAAAAATCAGAAAAAAACGGAAGAGACTATAACCTTTTTGAATTTATTCTGAAAATCTCAATCCAATCATTTCAAAATCCTGACTTTTTCCAGAAATTCTCATAATTCAGACTAAAAATTTTGATATTTTTCAGAAAATACCAGAAATCAGAAATGTTCAGAAAACCTCAATATTGTGACATTTTGGAGGGAAAACAAATTCAAACTTTTTCTGAGAATTCTGAATTCTGACTTTTTTCTGAAGAATTCTGAATTCAGATCTTTTTTTGAAAATTCTGAATTCTGACTCTTTCAGAAAATGTTGGAACTTTGCCTTTTCCCCTGATAATGTATGCATTTGAAAAGATGTAGAGGGTATCCCAAATGTACCTAAATCCTCCACCACACACACATTTAACAATACTCAACAAAGATCACACCGAGGCTCTGGAGTCAGCAGCAGGTCTGAGAGAGAGAAGGCTTCCTGGAGCTCCTCCTTTAATGACTGGCTCTGGCTGCTGATAGGCCAGCTGAGGGTGAGGGGATCCAATCAGCCGCCAGTCTGAGGTGCTCAGGCAGGTTCTGATCAGCTGCTGATTACCTGCAGGGAAACAGGGGAAAAGAGAAAATAGCAGGAGGACACAACAAACAACAGCCCGCCTGCTGGCACCACGTAACACTGATACAGAGTCATTTATAGAGTTCACATCTTCTGGTTCAGTGTAGAGTTTGTTAAGACCTGAAAAGGTGAACATGTCCATCAAGTCTTAAAGAGTCCCTGTTCCTCTCTCTGTGGTGTTCTCTCTCCTGTAGTGTCTTCTAGGTGCATGTTGTACTGACTGAACATCCACCTGAGGGAGTCTCTCTCTGCTAAACATCAATAGTTTGTGATGATACAGTAATGTAGTTTACCTGCTTGATCATTGGAAATCTATTAACAATTGCTCCCAACCATACAAACACATGTACTGTCTTTGATTCACATCCACACGTTCAACTGTTTAACTCAGTCAGTGAATCTGGCCTTTTGTCACATGCTGAAATAAAAGTAAGTAGTCTCCATGAACTTAAAATACGTTCTTTTCAGTTATTCTGTGAGTCTGTGATTTCACGTGGTGTACCACAAGGTTCAAGCCTAGGTCCTCTCACTTTGTCATTGGATTCAGTTTATCTTTAAGCACAACCTGATCATAGGTTCTATTGGAACAGCAGCTTGTGTTGTGGTGTTCAAGACCTTTTAAATGACAACTGTGAATCAATATTCTGATTAGATTAAGATATTTTTAAGCAGATTTATCTCTCGATGAAACACCTCTCACTAATCTGACTTCACCTTAACGCCCGTCATTGTTATTGCTACGTTTTTGTACATTTCAATGTATGTGTCATAGAGAAACACAAAGAGAACTAAATGTTTTAAATATGAGAAAAGTACTTTGATGGCTTAAAACCAGTAAAACATGATTCTCTGGCCACGCCCACTGACGTTTATATCAACCAATGAGATGATCTGTGAGATGTTTGAGGAACTAAAAGCACAATGATCTGATGTTGAGGAGAAGGGCTGAGCAGCAGAGAGGCTGTTTCCTGCTTCACTTCTTTAGGAGGAGAACTCATCTGCTGACTGTTTGACTTCAACATCTCCAAAGACATGTTGCTTTACCTCTGTTTACTCTTCTCTCTCTTCATAGGTGAGTGTTGGAACAGAGATAAAGTCTCATTTAACCCGCTGTATTAGCCAGAGATTTCATAACTGGAGGTTTGATTGTGTAAGGCAGCAGCCGTTGTGATCCATGAAGACATTTGGTCATGTTTTATCTCAAACTGATCAAAGATGACAGGAAATTGAAGACCCTCCGTTGAGTCTCTTAATGTTCAAATCTCCTGCAGACTAACTGACATGAGTAATTCTCATTTTGCAGCCCTGGGCTCCATGAACAGCATAAAGCCAGAAAGAAGTGAAGAACATGTTACAGAGGGCAGAAACATCAGCCTGACATGTAAATATGAGGGGAGTATCTACAATATCCAGTGGTACCGACAATACCAGAGATCCAGACCAGAGTTCCTGCTCTACATCACAGAGGCAGGAGTGATCCATCCCACTGAATCTGATTTCTCTGCTCACATTGACAACACAGAGAAACGAGTTGATCTGGAGATCATCTCAGCTAAAGAGACAGACTCTGCTGTGTACTACTGTGCTCTGAGGCCCACAGTGACAGGAAACACCAACACTCTGTACAAAAACCTCTGGAGCACAGACAACACAGTACTGATCAACATCCACCAGAGGGAGTCTCTCTCTCTGTCAGACTTTAGGAGATAAGACGACTAACGTTCAAACAACTCAGCCACCAGCAGAGGCTTCCTTTCTCTTCACTGCTGGTTCATTCTCTATCTCTGCAATACATATGTATATGTTTATCTGAATCTCTTATCCATAGAATTTTCTATAATAAAAGATAAGTATTCTTTTATAATAAATCACATTTATATCACAGGATATGCATGTGTCTTGCGGACTGGCAGAAGAAATATTAAGATGCCCTCAGACACTGTTTCCTCAGATGACACGTTTTTCCCCAGCTATCAGGGGGAATGTGCTTAAGAGCCTGTTTTTCAGGTTTCAGGCTCGAAAATGACATTCCCAGAACAAATGACCATATCTTCTAAAAGGGTTAAATTAATCATCTTTTTTCTCAAAGTAATGATAGACCTGTCAGTTGGATGTAGAAAAGTCAGATTCAATATAGATGTTTTTTATTTTAAAGAAAATTCAGATTGAACATGGTAAAAAATTGTAAATTATAGTGTCCGTCCAATATTTTGTACTTATCGTGAAAACTAACCTTGGATGATGGGTTAGTAGACTAAAAGCTTTAGGAATCCAGAGTACAACATATAATAAGTACCCTGTATCAAGATTGATGCAAAACAAGTGATATTTGACATTTTTAGACAGATTTAGCAAAAAAGAAAACCTCTTCTGGGGCCTTTTGGGTGGATTTTTCATATCTCTGGCTCCCCCTTCTGGATTTTGACATGTGACATCTCTTTCTAACCATCAGAGCCAATGGAATCGAGGGGAACTCCCACATAGTCATTATTTGGTTATGTGTGTGTATTATACTGCCGCATAGCCAAGACCCGAAACAGCAGCCACTCTGGTGGCTACTATAAGCTGCTAACTTTTGCTCTGCGATTTTTACATAAAAATGGAATTTTGGATTATAAATAATTCCAATTATTGCCCAGGAACTTTATCAACCTATGGATTAACCGATTCAGCCACGTTTTTTCTCGTTTTAATGCCATTGAACACGTCTTTTGATCAGATTAACAGCTAAGTTGAGACGATCTCCCTAGAAGCTACGTAAAGGTACGTGTTGTGATGTCTGTCTTTGCTTCCCCTGTCGCGAGTTCGGATCACTTAGTGATGATATATATACCTAAATAATCTGTGGAACCTCAGCTTTAATCGGATATCTTGTATGTGCAGCTACGATAAGTAATAAGGGTACTTTTATCTTGAGTTTTGTGCCAATGTCCGTTAGCATTTTTCACTAAGGGGTCATTTAAATGCTTCTTATAAGACTTGTGTTTTGTTTTGGTAAAAATTGTTTATATCGTCAGTTAGCTGAGATTATTTCCGTTAATCTGGTATAACACATTAATAGGTTCTTAAATATTAAGATCCCCTGAGACACAGTGTCATGAAAAAAAAAAACAGGGTCCCCACCGGCGGGGACCTTGGGGCTTAACAGGTTAAACAGTGACACCAGTAAATTATAATAGGCCGTCTAAACTACATTTAACAAACCATTTGTGTTTTGTATATACTGTGATATAGAACAATACATATAATGCATTTTCATTGTGGGTTCTACAAGAATATATTTGATTATAATTAACTTTCATTTTAATTATTCAACTTAATATGGAGACCTCAACAGTTCTTATCTTTATAAAATACAATTCTCTGTTGGTCTGTGATTAATTGTGGTGTACCACAGGGTTCAATCCAAGGTCCTCTGACTTTTAATTTACAGAATGCCTTTGGATCTGTCACCCAGGAGGAAGTGTAACTGAGAGAAGTGAAATACAGATCTAAGAGGAGACAGAGAGATTCAGGGAGGAGCTAAGATGTTCCTGAACTATAGAAGAGAGAGGAACTTCCATATTCACCAGAGTTCAACACAGACCATCATCATCATCACCTTCATTCAACATGCTGTCCCTGCAGAACTCAGCTTTTTCTCTGATATGTTTTGCAATCTTATCAGGTTTGTTGCACTCTTGCTTTCTGAGTGTGGTTTTGCTAAAATAACTTTTATAACATGAAATAACAGAGTTAATCTTTCCCTCAGGCGTCAGCTGTGACGATCTGACTCCAGTCAAAACAGAAGAGTTCAGTCCAGAAGGCAGCTCTGTTACTCTGTCCTACAGATACTCCAAACAAGCAGCTGGTGGTGATTATTTCTTCTGGTATCGACAATATCCTGGAGAACCACCAGAGTTCCTCCTGTCTATCTCAGGGCTTAATTTAACAAACAAAGCAGAATCACTTGAATCGGATCCATCCCACTGAATCTGATTACTCTGCTCACATTGACAAAACAGAGAAACGAGTTGATCTGGAGATCATCTCAGCTAAAGTGACAGACTCTGCTGTGTACTACTGTGCTCTGAGGCCCACAGTGACAGGAAACACCAACACTCTGTACAAAAACCTCTGGAGCAAAGACAACACAATACTGATCAACATCCACCAGAGGGAGCCTCTCTCTCTCAGACTTTAGGGAAACAACACAACTAATGTTCAAACAACTCAACCCCCAGCAGAGAGGCCTCCTTTATTTGATGCTTCAACACCACGTTACTTTAAATTATCTCTCACATTTATCCTGATAATGTTCAATGAGAGCATTCCACCAGGTGCCAGACTCCTGATGGACCTTCACCAACACTTCCTGTTTTTCATATTTATTCCCACACGCCCTGAAATCTGAAGTCAACAAACCACTCTTAAAATCAAACCTGAGCGCTTCACTGATGAACATTTATAGGCCGGTTAAAATAATGGGAAAAATGTTTTTTAACAATTAAACAGCTGTTTTGGCACTTGATAACTGTTTTGATGTGTTCCAGTCACACAGCACTGAGATTGCTCTAATTAACATTTTAATGACATCCACTTAAACACAGACAGTGGCAGAATCTCACTGTCAGTGTTATTAGATCTCAGCGCTGCATTTGAAACTGTTGACCACAAGATATTACTAGACCGACTGGAAAACTGGGTGGGACTCTGGCACTGTTTTTATTGGTCTGAATCCTACTGAAAGGACAGGAAACACTTTGTTTCTATAGGTAACTCAACATCTGAGTGGACAAATATGACCTGTGGTGTTCCTCAAGGCTCCATCCTAGGGACTCTTCTCTTTAACATATACATGCTTCCAGTAGCTTAGTTAATGGATAACAATTAAATAAGTTACCAAAGCTATGCAGACGACACACATGTGATGACATGAAAACCAGGAGGAAGTGTAACTGAGAGAAGTGAAATACAGATCTAAGAGGAGACAGAGAGATTCAGGGAGGAGCTAAGATGTTCCTGAACTATAGAAGAGAGAGGAACTTCCATATTCACCAGAGTTCAACAAAGACCATCATGATCACCACCTTCATTCAACATACTGTCATTAGACTATTATTTACATTCCCTACTGTTAGTTTCCATTCTAAGAGGTACGTAACATTCTGCATGAAAACGTTAACTTCTAATGATGATCAAATGTGATCTATTAACTGAGTCTTTTGAATTACTCCTCTCTTCAGGGGTCAGCTGTGAAAATCTCACTGCATTACAGAGAGAAGAGTTCAGTCCAGAAGGCAGCTCTGTTACTCTGTCCTACAGATACTCCAAACAAGCAGCTGGTGGTGATGGGTTTTACTGGTATCGACAATATCCAGGAAAACCACCAGAGTTCATCATCTCTCATTTAGGAAATGGAAACATTATGAATAATCTGATCCCTGGACTGAATATTACAGTGGAGTCAAACCAAATCAATCTGAGCCTCTCCTCTGCTGCAGAGACAGACTCTGCTGTGTTCTACTGTGCTGTGAGGCCCACAGTGACAGGAAACACCAACACTCTGTACAAAAACACCAGCTGACACACTGACAAGCTGCTGGAAGCCTTTCCTCCACACTGTTGGACTGAGCTGTTCACCTCCAGTAGAGGGCCACATTATCAAGTAGGCGGTGCACGTCTTCTGCACTGTGTTCAACCATCCAGTCAATAAGAAGTGCTGCTGTGAAGAGAACCATCCTCACACTGAATGCTGAACATCAGCTACTTCCTGCTGCTGATTTAAACCTTGTTGTAGAGATGGAACATTGGCTGTGGATTATTCTTGCTGCTCTCTCCTTTGGTAAGATAGAAACTACAACATGTTTCTAGGTAACTGTTTAAAGCTACTGATTGTTCTCCTTTAATCCTTCATCTTTATTGATTCATCTCTTCCTCTGCATGGTCTCTTCTTCCCCAGAGTGTAAAGGACAAGACACAGTGACCCAGACACCAGGAGAAGTCAGCGCTACTGAAGGAGAAACAGTTACACTTGGCTGCAGATTTAAGAAATCTAATACAGTCCAGACAGCCTATCTGTTCTGGTACAAACAAGAAGTCAATGGTTACCCAAAGTACATGCTGATGCGTTACTCAAAAACTGGAGAGAATGCTGCAGAGTTCCAGAAAGACAGATTTGATGCTACAATCAACGAGACATCAGTTCCTCTGCAGATCTCCTCTGCTGCAGTGACAGACTCTGCTGTGTACTACTGTGCTCTGAAGCCCACAGTGACAGGAAACACCAACACTCTGTACAAAAACCTCTGGAGCAAAGACAACACAATACTGATCAACATCCACCAGAGGGAGTCTCTCTCTCTGTCAGACTTCAGCAGGATGTGAAGATACAGTCTCAGGCCTCGGGGCCCACTTTTCTCTTTGTCAATAAATCGCGACCTGACATTTTGAACCACTCAAATCTATTCAACAAAAAATCGTGCTGTAATATATGCTTCAGCATACAATATTAATTAAAGTGAAGTACAGTGCATATATCCCTTCACAGACCTAAAGTATGCTTTAAAGGTTTAATGAGGTGATGGAATCAAAGCTGAACTGTATCAAAAGGCCCAAATGCTGAAAACCCAACCCCAGAAAAAAGTCTGGAGGGATTCTCCCCCAGGAGACTTTTTGAAATACTAACATATAAACTACGCATTCTGGTACACTCAGAGAAGAGAATAAATACATCTAATATTATAGTACCCGACATATTCATAATATTTGATGCCATTGTTTGTTTTTCACTTAGTTGTGACAGCTTGCTGCTCCTCACAGAGAGAGAGCAAAGAGGAGAGAGTCTGAGTGAATTACTTTGTGGGTGAGGGTAGATAGCCCCCATTGTTCTGTGACCTGTCAATCATCAAACCGGGGGTCATATTTCATTATGTTTTCATTTCTATCTGAAGTTGTACCCTTGGATGTATAAAGAAGAGTTCTACCGCAAAGTTATTCTCCGTGGGGACTTCCAGCAACCATCTTGATTCTGATTGGCCAGAAGCGTCAAAACCGTTTATGTTCTCCGGTACTTCCAGTCCAACGCCTACTGCATGCACAGAGTTAGAACATCGGGCCTTCAAAATAAAAGTTTGCCTTTAAAAAAAAGAGGGAAAAAAATAAACTTTTTTCTTTCTTCACTCACACATCTGCGACCCACTTGAAACAGGTCCGCGACAGTTGAGAACCACTGGTCTAGATTAGATTCTCTAAAACTCACAGCTGTGATGAAGAGCTCCAGAAACTCATTGGACATCCGAGTCTCCTCCTGCTGACTGCAGAGCTTCATGACTGACACCTCTCTGATTCCAGCTGTGAACATCAGACCAAACACAACTCACTAAACGTTTCCATACTGAACAACCACAGCTTTCCCCTCTGTGAACATGGAGAAACTGGCTGCAATTCTGCTCTGTTCAGCTCTCATAGGTACGTATGTTTCTGACAGGAGAAGGGGAACTATGCAGACTTTTTCAAAGCATTACACATCCAGTTTGGATCTTGGATTTACGCTTTACAGCAGTGTGGTTTTTTGACCAAGGGATTGATGGGTTTGTGACTTTGGAGCTGTAATGATAGCATGATGTCTTCCTCTCTAGGTAACAGCTTGGAAGATGCTATTACTGCCAGCAGTGCTGAAGTGTGTTCCTCAGAGGGCCGTAGTGTTACTCTGTCCTGTACATATTCAGTTAAAGCTGAGAATCTCCAGTGGTACAGACAGGATCCTGGATCAGCTCCTCAGTTCCTCCTCCTGATCACTGACTCAAATCCGCCTTACGTGGTGGAAGCAAAACCTCCAATCCCTCGACTGACAGCCACACTGAACCAGGAGAAAAAACAAGTGGATCTGCAGATCTCCTCTGCTGCAGTGACAGACTCTGCTGTGTACTACTGTGCTCTGCAGCCCACAGTGACAGGAAACACCAACACTCTGTACAAAAACCTCAGGAGCAAAGACAACACAATACTGATCAACATCCACCAGAGGGAGTCTCTCTCTCTCTGTCAGACTTTAGCAGAGTTTATCAGTCCTCTTTATACTCGCTGTAGCTCAGAGTTTCTCAACCTGCAGATATGATGCATCTGGTTCTCTCAGTGTTGCTGGCTGCTATGAGTCTTGGTATGAACTCTTTGATATCAGTCCAACATTGAGATGATTCTCTAACATGTCCCTGATACTGTTTGTTGCTGTTTTACAGAATGCAGAGCCCAAAGAGACAACGTGCTGCAACCTGAAGCAGAAAAGACTGCTGCTGAAGGAGAGGCAGTAACACTTGGCTGTCACTATAACACCACTTCATCAAATCACTATCTCTTCTGGTACAAGCAGCACGGAGACAACAGCCCCACATTCATCCTGAGCCGCTTTAAGATCGGCACGGGGAAAACAGAGGACGAGGACAGATTCTCATCCACACTGGATTCAAGCTTAAGATCTGTTCCTCTGAAGATCCAGAAGCTTCAGCTGTCTGACTCTGCTGTGTACTACTGTGCTCTGCAGCCCACAGTGACAGGAAACACCAACACTCTGTACAAAAACCTCTGGAGCAAAGACACCACAGTACTGATCAACATCCACCAGAGGGAGCCTCACCCTGTCAGACTTTAGGAGATAAGACGACTAACGTTCAAACAACTCAACCCCCAGCAGAGAGGCCTCCTTTATTTGATGCTTCAACACCATGTTACTTTAATTTATATCTCACATTTATCCTCATAACTTTTTATTAGTGCAGTCCACCAGGTGCCAGACTCCTGATGGACCTTCACCAACACTTCTTATTTTTCATATTTAATCCCACTTGCCCTGAAATCTGCAGTCTTCAAACCACTCTGAAAGAGCAACCTAGGGCAGGGGTCGGTAACCGTAGGCACTTGGCACAGGGTACCGTAACCATAGGCACACTAGGAATAAGTGGAATAAGTATGCACAATATTTAAATTGTATTTTCGGATCCTGAACGAGACAGCCGCCAGAGCGCGTTACATGCAGAAGGAAGCCATGCACGCAACGCAGCGCAAAAGGAAACAATAAATGTAAAAAATCTAGACCGCAACAGAATTAAACAAGCAGCTGCCTGTTTTTCATGGCCATGGACAGGTTCCTTGAACACAACATGAGTGTAACGTGTGATTACGTGGTATAGTGCTGCCGGAACGCGGCTCCGGCACTTCAAAACATTGCAGTACCCATAAGGAGCCGTACACACTGGGGCGCCGCAAGGGATTTTGGGCCCCATGAAAAGATAATCATATTGGTTGCTTAAACATTTTGTTCTTAATGATCTCAAATTGTTTGGGTCCCTGTCAGTCACGGGCCCTTAGAATCGTCCTAACTTTTCACTCCCTTACGGCGCCCCTGCGTACACATGCCGCAGTTTTTATGTGGCTGTGTCTTTAGTTGTAAGCCCAGTGGCATCTGTTCATCTGACATATGATTATACAATATAATAATGCCATGGAAAATAATATGCTACATTACAGTACAACTACTTCTGGGTCTTTCTGTGTCATTCAAGCTCGGCTCTGTGTGTGTGGCACGAGCGTATCTTGTGTGAGCGAGAGAGAGAGAGAGAGAGAGAGAGAGAGAGAGAGAGAGAGAGAGAGAGAGAGAGAGAGAGAGAGAGAGACAGAGAGAGACAGACAGAGAGAGAGACGGACAGACAGACAGACAGAGAGAGAGAGAGAGAGACAGACAGACAGACAGACAGACAGAGAGAGAGACAGACAGACAGACAGACAGACAGACAGACAGAGAGAGAGCGAGCAGTACTGGGGACTATTGCATCTGGTTAGCTAGCTATGCTAACGAATATAAGGAGCTTTTTCTACAACCAGGTGGAGCTCACTCCTTTCAGACTGAGAGGCTCAGTGAGCTAAAGGCACACCTTTAAATTATCATTATAGTTATAACAAAATAAGAAATACATTAAACATACATTAAAAACAGGTATAAAATAATATATGACTGTAAAAAAAAGTTATTAATAAACAAGAATTGAGTTTAAAAGGGGAGTGATTTGTAAAATATTCATAAAGAAAAAGAAAATCTGTTTACAGTTCTATTTCATATGGATGACATCCACTTAAACACAGACAGTGGCATAATCTCACTGTCAGTGTTATTAGATCTCAGCGCTGCATTTGAAACTGTTGACCACAACATATTACTAGACCGACTGGAAAACTGGGTGGGACTCTGGCACTGTTTTTATTGGTCTGAATCCTACTGAAAGGACAGGAAACACTTTGTTTCTGTAGGTAACTCAACATCTGAGTGGACGAATATGACCTGTGGTGTTCCTCAAGGCTCCATCCTGGGGACTCTTCTCTTTAACATCTACATGCTTCCACTAACTTAGTTAATGGATAACAATGAAATAAGTTACCATAGCTATGCAGACGACACACACGTGATAACATGATAACCAGGAGGAAGTGTAACTGAGAGAAGTGAAAAACAGATCTAAGAGGAGACAGAGAGATTCAGGGAGGAGCTAAGATGTTCCTGAACTATAGAAGAGAGAGGAACTTCCATATTCACCAGAGTTCAACACAGACCATCATCATCATCACCTTCATTCAACATGCTGTCATTAGACTATTATTTACATTCCCTACTGTTAGTTTCCATTCTAAGAGGTACGTAACATTCTGCATGAACACGTTAATCTAATTGCTGCTCTCTCCTTTGGTAAGATAGAAACTACAACATGTTTCTAGGTAACTGTTTAAAGCTACTGATTGTTCTCCTTTAATCCTTCATCTTTATTGATTCATCTCTTCCTCTGCATGGTCTCTTCTTCCCCAGAGTGTAAAGGACAAGACACAGTGACCCAGACACCAGGAGAAGTCAGCGCTACTGAAGGAGACACAGTTACACTTGACTGCACATTTCAGACATCTCAGACATCTAATACAGCCTATCTGTTCTGGTACAAACAAGAAGTCAATGGTTACCCAAAGTACATGCTGAAGCGTTTCTCAGACATTGTAGAGAATGCTGAAGAGTTCCAGAAAGACAGATTTGATGCTACAATCAACAAGACATCAGTTCCTCTGCAGATCTCCTCTGCTGCAGTGACTGACTCTGCTGTGTACTACTGTGCTCTGAGGCCCACAGTGACAGGAAACACCAACACTCTGTACAAAAACCTCTGGAGCAAAGACAACACAATACTGATCAGCATCCACCAGAGGGAGCCTCTCTCTCTGTCAGACTTCAGCAGAGTTTATCAGTCCTCTTTATACTCGCTGTAGCTCAGAGTTTCTCAACCTGCAGATATGATGCATCTGTTTCTCTCAGTGTTGCTGGCTGCTATGAGTCTTGGTATGAACTCTTTGATATCAGTCCAACATTGAGATGATTCTCTAACATGTCCCTGATACTGTTTGTTGCTGTTTTACAGAATGCAGAGCCCAAAGAGACAACGTGCTGCAACCTGAAGCAGAAAAGACTGCTGCTGAAGGAGAGGCAGTAACACTTGGCTGTCACTATAACAGCACTTCATCAAATCACTATCTCTTCTGGTACAAGCAGCACGGAGACAACAGCCCCACATTCATCCTGAGCCGCTTTAAGTTCGGCACGGGGAAAACAGAGGACAAGGACAGATTCTCCTCCACACTGGATTCAAGCTTAAGATCTGTTCCTCTGAAGATCCAGAAGCTTCAGCTGTCTGACTCTGCTGTGTACTACTGTGCTCTGCAGCCCACAGTGACAGGAAACACCAACACTCTGTACAAAAACCTCTGGAGCAAAGACACCACAGTACTGATCAACATCCACCAGAGGGAGCCTCACCCTGAAAAGCTCCAACAGTATATTACAAAACAGTATAGACTCTTTGTGACGGTGATACAAAAAGAAGTGCTTGAGGTAAACTTACTGAGGGAAAGTGTTTTTTCATACGAATGTGAAATCTTTTCATGGGGCCTAAAATCTCTGGCGGCGCCCCTGGTTGTGTGAGCGTATGCTCCAGAGGGCAGGACCTATAACACATGTACTACCCAATAGCATGTGAGGCTGAACAAAAGGACCCTTTGACTATGTGAATGTAGTCTTTTAAAAAACCAAAATATTTACTGACTTTTTTAGGATATCTTAAAGCAATGTTGTAAAATTACAACCGGGGGCCTTACAGGGTTAAGGGCTATTGTTTATTGTTATTTACTTTCGGATGTTTATTCTTAACCAATAATTGAATTTAAAAACTCTTATTTAAATGATGTGTGTGTGTCTCTGTATTCCTGATGATACACTGAGAGAATGAGCTCATAGAGCTGCTGATCACCATAAGCTAAACAGTCTGCATATTGCATTACATTTGTATAATGTAAGCTCCGTTGATACTCTGCCTGCGGGAATACGAAAAAAATAGTGAGATATACTGAATATTATTTGATCTATTCCACCACTAGCTTAATCCCACATAATGTAGAGGTGTGTTGTAGATGCCTTAAATAACACCTTATTTTATAGTGAGATGTATTTTTATGTTCCCATAATAGTGATTTTAATGCCACCCCAAAATGATCACTGGTTCCATCCTGGCCACCCCACTGAGAATGTCCTGGCTCCGCCACTGGATGAAAAGCCTCTCACTAATCTGACTTCACGTTAACGACTGTCATTGTGATTGCTAAGTTGTGTACATTTCAATGTATGTGTCTGTGAGAAACACAAAGAGAACTAAATGTTTTAAACAAGAGAAAAGTATTATGATGGCTCAAAACCTGCTGCTCCCGAGGGCACCGAGCCTTTGCAGCAGCTGGCCCCAGGCTCTTGAACACTCTGCCCCTCCATTACCTCATTCACACCAACGGTGTTTCAGGGCCGGTTCGGAGCTGGAGCTTGAAAAGCACCGGGTTTTCCTCTTCACACCACAGCGGAGCAGCCTCTTAGCTCCGGAATCCGGTTCATTTCGATCACCAAAAAATTGTCCGACCAGAGCAAAAGCACCACATACGTCACGCTTACGTTGAGGCAGGGGCGGGGCGGGGGCAGGGGCGGGGGCGGGATCAACTCCTGAACAACAACAAGAAGCCGGCGTTTTATCCAGTTTGTACACAACGATGGAGAAACTTAACAAGCAGCAGTGGTCCACTGAAGAGACCAGCTACCTACTGGGGATCTGGTCTTCTGAAGAGGTACAGAGGAAGCTGGAGCACAATCGGCCATCGTTGTTGTTGTCGGTGTCAGCTTTGAGGGGTTTCCGCGCAGTTTGGCTTTATGAAGCAGGCACGCAAACGGTTACGTCATGACGCAAACGATGACGCAGCACCAGTCGGACTCTGGGCAGTGTGAAAAGAGCCGGAGCTAAACAGAAGAACCGGTTCAGAACCTGAAAAGCTCTAGCCCGGAGCTTGAACCGGAGTTGCGTTGGTGTGAATGAGGTAAATGTGAGGTCGGCCCAGACCCTAGGGGTTTTTAAATCTACTCTTAAAACTCACTTCTTCTCCCTGGCCTTCTAGTCAGAGCGGAGCACGACTCCTGACTTTTCCCTGTGTTTTTTATATCTGTTGTAATTTATTGTCTTTTATTGTGATTGTAGTAATGTGTTTTTATTACATGTACTGTACAGCACTTTGGCTCGACCAAAAATCACTTTTAAATGTGCTTTATAAATAAAACTTCATTTGAAAACCAGTAAAACATGATTCTCTGGCCCCGCCCACTGATGTTTATATCAACCAATGAGATGATCTGTGAGATGTTTGAGGAACTAAAAGCACAATGATCTGATGTTGAGGAGAAGGGCTGAGCAGCAGAGAGGCTGTTTCCTGCTTCACTTCTGCAGGAGGAGAACTCATCTGCTGACTGTTTGACTTCAACATCTCCAAAGACATGTTGCTTTACCTCTGTTTACTCTTCTCTCTCTTCATAGGTGAGTGTTGGAACAGAGATAAAGTCTCATTTAACCCGCTGTATTAGCCAGAGATTTCATAACTGGAGGTTTGATTGTGTAAGGCAGCAGCCGTTGTGATCCATGAAGACATTTGGTCATGTTTTATCTCAAACTGATCAAAGATGACAGGAAATTGAAGACCCTCTGTTGAGTCTCTTAATGTTCAAATCTCCTGCAGACTAACTGACATGAGTAAATCTCATTTTGCAGCCCTGGGCTCCATGAACAGCATAAAGCCAGAAAGAAGTGAAGAACATGTTGCAGAGGGCAGAAACATCAGCCTGACATGTAAATATGAGGGGAGTATCTACAATATCCAGTGGTACCGACAATACCAGAGATCCAGACCAGAGTTCCTGCTCTACATCACAGAGGAAGGAGTGATCCATCCCACTGAAACTGATTTCTCTGCTCACATTGACAAAACAGAGAAACGAGTTGATCTGGAGATCATCTCAGCTAAAGAGACAGACTCTGCTGTGTACTACTGTGCTCTGAAGCCCACAGTGACAGGAAACACCAACACTCTGTACAAAAACCTCTGGAGCACAGACAACACAATACTGATCAACATCCACCAGAGGGAGTCTCTCTCTGACAAACATCAATAGTTTGTGATCATACAGTAATGTCATTTACCTGCTCGATCTTTTGAATGATAATGTATGTACATTTAACTATTATGCAAAAACATGTACTGCCTTTGATTCACATCCACAGGTTCAAATGTTTAACTCAACCATTGAATCTGGCCTTTTATCACAGGTTGAAATAAAAGTAAGTAGTCTCCATGAACTTAAAATAAGTTTTTCTGAGTCTGTGATTGCACGTGGTGTACCACAGGGATCAATCCTAGGTCCTCTCACTTTCTCATTGGATTCAGTTCATCTCTGAGCACAATGTGATCATAGGTTCTATTGGAACAGCAGCTTGTGTTGTGGTGTTCAAGACCTTTTAAATATTAAGTGATGAAGCAACATTCTTATTAGATTAAGATCATTTTAAACAGATTTCTCTCTCGATGAAACACCTCTCACTAATCTGACTTCACGTTAACGCAAGTCATTGAATTTATTATTACGTATTATTTACTGACTGATCAAACACTTTGAATCACATCCCTCAATAAACTGGTACACATCAAGCACTTCAGTTTTGATTACTTTTTTTCTTCACTTAATAAATTACAATTCTCTGTTGGTCTGGGATTAATCGTGGTGTACCACAGGGTTCAATCCTAGGTCCTCTGACGTTTTATTTACAGACTGCCTTTGGATCTGTCACCCAGGAGGAAGTGTAACTGAGAGAAGTGAAATACTGATCTAAGACGAGACAGAGAGATTCAGGGAGGAGCTAAGATGTTCCTGAACTATAGAAGAGAGAGGAACTTCCATATTCACCAGAGTTCAACACAGACCATCATCATCATCACCTTCATTAAACATGCTGTCCCTGCAGAACTCAGCTTTTTCTCTGATATGTTTTGCAATCTTATCTGGTTAGTTTCAGTCTGGATAAAACATCAGTGTCATTGATTTCTGATTGTGGTTTTGCTGAAATGACTTTTATAACATGAAATAACAGAGTTCATCTTTCCCTCAGGCGTCAGCTGTGACGATCTGACTCCAGTCAAAACTGAAGAGTTCAGTCCAGAAGGCAGCTCTGTTACTCTGTCCTACAAAGCTGGATCTAATGCTCAGTATTACTTCTGGTATCGACAATATCCAGGAGAACCACCAGAGTTCCTCATCTCACACTCTGCTTCAGGCGCTGTAGGAACTAACCTAATCCCTGGACTGAATATTACAGTGGAGTCAAACCGAATCAATTTGATCATCTCCTCTGCTGCAGTGACAGACTCTGCTGTGTACTACTGTGCTCTGACGCCCACAGTGACAGGAAACACCAACACTCTGTACAAAAACCTCTGGAGCAAAGACAACACAATACTGCACAGCATCCACCAGAGGGAGCCTCTCTCTGTTCACTTTCAGCAGGATGTGATGATACAGTCTAGATTAGATTCTCTAAAACTCACAGCTGTGATGAAGAGCTCCAGAAACTCATTGGACATCCGAGTCTCCTCCTGCTGACTGCAGAGCTTCATGACTGACACCTCTCTGATTCCAGCTGTGAACATCAGACCAAACACAAGTCACTAAACGTTTCCATACTGAACAACCACAGCTTTCCCCTCTGTGAACATGGAGAAACTGGCTGCAATTCTGCTCTGTTCAGCTCTCATAGGTACGTATGTTTCTGACAGGAGAAGGGGAACTATGCAGACTTTTTCAAAGCATTACACATCCAGTTTGGATCTTGGATTTACGCTTTACAGCAGTGTGGTTTTTTCACTAAGGGATTGATGGGTTTGTGACTTTGGAGCTGTAATGATAGTATGATGTCTTCCTCTCTAGGTAACAGCTTGGAAGATGCTATTACTGCCAGCAGTGCTGAAGTGTGTTCCTCAGAGGGCCGTAGTGTTACTCTGTCCTGTACATATTCAGTTAAAGCTGAGAATCTCCAGTGGTACAGACAGGATCCTGGATCAGCTCCTCAGTTCCTCCTCCTGATCACTGACACAAATCCGCCTTCCGTGGTGGAAGCAAAACCTCCAATCCCTCGACTGAAAGCCACACTGAACCAGGAGAAAAAACAAGTGGATCTGCAGATCTCCTCTGCTGCAGTGACTGACTCTGCTGTGTACTACTGTGCTCTGCAGCCCACAGTGACAGGAAACACCAACACTCTGTACAAAAACCTCTGGAGCAAAGACAACACAATACTGATCAACATCCACCAGAGGGAGTCTCTCTCTGTCAGACTTTAGGGAAACAACACAACTAATGTTCAAACAACTCAACCCCCAGCAGAGAGGCCTCCTTTATTTGATGCTTCAACACCACGTTACTTTAATTCATCTCTCTCATTTATCCTGATAATGTTCAATGAGAGCATTCCACCATGTGCCAGACTCCTCATGGACCTTCACCAACACTTCCTGTTTTTCATATTTATTCCCTAAGGCCCTGAAATCTGCAGTCATCAAACCTCCCTGAAAGACAAACCTAGGCGCTTCACTGATGAACATTTATAGGCCGGTTAAAATAATTGGATTTTTTTTTAAACAATTAAAAAGCTGTGTTGGCACTTGATAACTGTTTTGATGTGTTCCAGTCACACAGCACTGAGACTGCTCTAATTAATGTTTTAATGACATCCACTTAAACACAGACAGTGGGAGAATCTCACTGTCAGTGAGACCCTCTAACAACCCTTTACCTGACCCTTTACTTTACCCTTTACCTTTTTTTTAACTGACCCTTTACCCTCTCTTAACACTAGAACCGTCAACGGGTAAATTTGACCAGCATCTGTTTTTTGATTGTATGTAACTTTTGTTCAATAACATATTAAAGTCTCCCAGTCCGTGACTTTTCCTGAAAGTGTGTTATGTAGCACCCTCTGTTGTTAACATTTGTCAATATGAAGTCAGATTTAATCAAATCGCCCAAAAAAATGCCATTTATACCTATATCCGCCAGCGGGTAATATTTACCTCATAGAAAATGCAGCGTAAACATGACGTGTTGCTATAGCAACGCCTTTTGTCTATTGTGGTTCCTTATAGATAGAGAGATAGATAGATAGATAGATAGATGGATAGAGAGAGAGATAGACAGAGAGATAGTTATAGATAGTGTAACATCTTGGAGAATACAAGATCTTGGATGACTGAGCTCACGTTGAGGACGTAATGCATGTGTGCAGGTTACGTGCCAGTTGAAGAAAGATGGACACTCGGAATGAGAGAAGTAGTCCGCGTCGTCTGTTTATGTAGACAATTATATGTCCATAGAACAGAACATTACAGATGGATCTATAGATAGATAGAGAGAGAGATAGATGTGTACCTAAACAAAAAACAAGTCTAACACCAAGCGTTTAAATCAACACTCTTAGCGATATTTTATACTTCATGCTATCTGCACAAACTATATCATATGAAAAGCTGAGAGTCCAGAGATTATATTGGTATACATGTTATCCCTGTGCGATCAAAACTCACTGTTCTGTATGATAAATAAAAGAACATTGTACCTTGAAAATCAATAGCGGGTACATTTTACCCGTTGGCGGTTTTAGGTATACAGCGACCTCTGGCGGTTCTAGTGTTAAAAACAAACCTAGGCGCTTCACTGATGAACATTTATAGGCCGGTTAAAATATTTGGAAAATGGTTTTCAACAACTAAACAGCTGTTTTGGCACTTGATAACTGTTTTGATGTGTTCCAGTCACACAGCACTGAGACTGCTCTAATTAACGTTTTAATGACATCCACTTAAACACAGACAGTGGCAGAATCTCACTGTCAGTATTATTAGATCTCAGCGCTGCATTTGAAACTGTTGACCACAACATATTACTAGACCGACTGGAAAACTGGGTGGGACTCGGGCACTGTTTTTATTGGTCTGAATCCTACTGAAAGGACAGGAAACACTTTGTTTCTATAGGTAACTCAACATCTGAGTGGACGAATATGACCTGTGGGGTTCCTCAAGGCTCCATGCTGGGGACTCTTCTCTTTAACATCTACATGCTTCCAGTAGCTTAGTTAATGGATAACAATGAAATAAGTTACCAAAGCTATGCAGATGACACACGTGATAACATGATAACCAGGAGGAAGTGTAACTGAGAAGTGAAATACAGATCTAAGAGGAGACAGAGAGATTCAGGGAGGAGCTACGATGTTCCTGAACTATAGAAGAGAGAGGAACTTCCATATTCACCAGAGTTCAACACAGACCATCATCATCACCTTCATTCAACATGCTGTCATTAGACTATTATTTACATTTCCTACTGCTAGTTTCCATTCTAAGAGGTACGTAACATTCTGCATGAACACGTTCACTTCTAATGTTGATCAAATGTGATCTATTAACTGAGTCTTTTGAATTACTCCTCTCTTCAGGGGTCAGCTGTGAAAATCTCACTGCATTACAGAGAGAAGAGTTCAGTCCAGAAGGCAGCTCTGTTACTCTGTCCTACAGATACTCCAAAACTATAACGGCTAGTGATTATTTCTTCTGGTATCGACAATATCCAGGAAAACCACCAGAGCTCATCATCTCTCATTTAGGAAATGGAAACATTATGAATAATCCGATCCCTGGACTAAATATTACAGTGGAGTCAAACCAAATCAATCTGAGCCTCTCCTCTGCTGCAGTGACAGACTCTGCTGTGTTCTACTGTGCTGTGAGGCCCACAGTGACAGGAAACACCAACACTCTGTACAAAAACACCAGCTGACACACTGACAAGCTGCTGGAAGTATTTCCTCCACACTGTTGGACTGAGCTGTTCACCTCCACTAGAGGGCCACATTATCAAGTAGGCGGTGCACGTCTTCTGCACTGTGTTCAACCATCCAGTCAATAAGAAGTGCTGCTGTGAAGAGAACCATCCTCACACTGAATGCTGAACATCAGCTACTTCCTGCTGCTGATTTAAACCTTGTTGTAGAGATGGAACATTGGCTGTGGATTATTCTTGCTGCTCTCTCCTTTGGTAAGATAGAAACTACAACATGTTTCTAGGTAACTGTTTAAAGCTACTGATTGTTCTCCTTTAATCCTTCATCTTTATTGATTCATCTCTTCCTCTGCATGGTCTCTTCTTCCCCAGAGTGTAAAGGACAAGACACAGTGACCCAGACACCAGGAGAAGTCAGCGCTACTGAAGGAGACACAGTTACACTTGGCTGCACATTTCAGATCAGTGCTGGCTCGAATGCATATTTTTTCTGGTACAAACAAGAAGCAAATGATCTGCCTTTCTATATTATGCGACGTGATACTTATGGAACAGAAGAGAATGCTGCAGAGTTCAAGAAAGACAGATTTGATGCTACAATAAACAATAAATCAGTTCCTCTGCAGATCTCCTCTGCTGCAGTGACAGACTCTGCTGTGTACTACTGTGCTCTGAAGCCCACAGTGACAGGAAACACCAACACTCTGTACAAAAACCTCTGGAGCAAAGACAACACAGTACTGATCAACATCCACCAGAGGGAGTCTCTCTCTGTCAGACTTTAGGGAAACAACACAACTAATGTTCAAACAACTCAACCCCCAGCAGAGAGGCCTCCTTTATTTGATGCTTCAACACCACGTTACTTTAATTTATCTCTCTCATTTATCCTGATAATGTTCAATTAGAGCATTCTACCAGGTGCCAGACTCCTGATGTACCTTCACCAACACTTCCTGTTTTTCATATTTATTCCCACAGGCCCTGAAAAGTGCAGTCATCAAATTTCTCAAAATGAATAACTTTGGCGCTTCACTTATGAACATCTATAGGACTGCTCTAATTAACGTCTTTAATGACATCTACTTAAACACAGACAGTGGCAGAATCTCATTGTCAGTATTATTAGATCTCAGCGCTGCATTTGAAACTGTTGACCACAACATATTACTAGACCGACTGGAAAACTGGGTGGGACTCGGGCACTGTTTTTATTGATTTGAATACTTCTTAAAGGACAGGAGCAACTTTGTTTCTATAGGTAACACAACATCTTAGTTGACGGATATGTGGGGTTCCTCAAGGCTCCATCCTGGGGACTCTTCTCTTTAACATCTACATGCTTCCAGTAGCTTAGTTAATGGATAACAATGAAATAAGTTACCATAGCTATGCAGACGACACACACGTGATAACATGAAAACCAGGAGGAAGTGTAACTGAGAGAAGTGAAATACAGATCTAAGAGGAGACAGAGAGATTCAGGGAGGAGCTAAGATGTTCCTGAACTATAGAAGAGAGAGGAACTTCCATATTCACCAGAGTTCAACACAGACCATCATCATCACCTTCATTCAACATGCTGTCCCTGCAGAACTCAGCTTTTTCTCTGATATGTTTTGCAATCTTATCAGGTTAGTTGCACTCTTGCTTTCTGAGTGTGGTTTTGCTAAAATAACTTTTATAACATGAAATAACAGAGTTCATCTTTCCCTCAGGCGTCAGCTGTGAGGATCTGACTCCAATCAAAACAGAAGAGTTCAGTCCAGAAGGCAGCTCTGTTACTCTGTCCTACAGATACTCCAAACAAACAGCTAGTGGTGATTATTTCTTCTGGTATCGACAATATCCAGGAGAACCACCAGAGTTCCTCCTGTCTATCTCAGGGCTTAATTTAACAAACAAAGCAGAATCACTTGGATCGGACACCAGGTTCTTCACTGACCTGTCTGAAGGAAAGCAACGAGTGGATCTGAGCATCTCCTCTGCTGCAGTGACAGACTCTGCTGTGTACTACTGTGCTGTGAAGCCCACAGTGACAGGAAACACCAACACTCTGTACAAAAACCTCTGGAGCAAAGACAACACAATACTGATCAACATCCACCAGAGTGAGCCTCTCTCTGACAAACATTAATAGCATTTGATTTTACAGTAATGTCATTGACTTGCTTGATCATTTGAATTATATGTACAATTGTTCCCTATGGGATTAATGGTTTCATAAAGATAAAGCAAGACTTTCTCAGAATCAAGCAAAACTAAGAGTTTAAGAGAAAAAAAACTAAGTCAACATCTATGTGATGAATATTGATCTTTCGTGTTGTTTGTGCTGTACTATACGGTCTGTTTCTTTATTGTGCTAAGTCAGAAGTAAAGCTGTGCTATGAAAGTTAGCTTTTGCTACCTTTAGATCCATAACAATGCAAGCTAAGTAGCCTAACAGTTAGCTACATAGCTAGCAGTGAGTGAGCGTTCAGACACCGGCGCACACACTCAAACGGACTCGTGTGCCTGACTCTACAAACAGGCTTTCATGATCTGTTTGGATATGCAAGTATAAGCCATGATAGCTTATTTTATTAACACGCTAATTTGATATGAAAATCAATGGAGGCTGAGTTAACTTTGTAGGAAAACTTACCGTCCATGACTGTCCCTGAGCTGTGTTTTATTTGTTAACTTCATAATTTTAATTTCCTAAAACATTTATTCTCCTCTCGTATTAACAGTGTGGATCATTGAGACAGTGTGGTGTCCAGAGTCTTATCCCGTTTTCCCACTTCCTCTGAGGGGACAGGAGGGGGGGGGCATGAAGAAAGACCTGCACCATCTTCCTCCACGCTGGGCGAAGCTGTTACCACTTGCTCAGTGTCATTTCATTTGACCAAATGTCTTATACATTTAATAGATTTTATTATTATCTATTTTGTTTTATGTCCTTTTATTTAAAACATTCTTTGAGACTTCATCTTCTGGTTCAAATTTCAATAAATGTAATTTGTATAAACACTCTTTTGTCTTTATTCTACATGAAAATGTTAGAGATTCCATTCAAATGTGTTGATTATTCATATCTTCCTCAGGAATAGTATGTTGAGGTTTTAATGCTAAATGTATATCATGTCCTCACAGGATATAGAACGAGACAACACAGTGTGTATCCATTGTGTCTGAATGCTTCAGCTCTTCAGATCAACATAGTGAGATGTGAGCATGGTCCTAATTGTGTTGGTATGCAGCCTACAGTAGGTCTGCTCTGTTTCATAAAGCAAATCTGCCACTTTTATATTGTAGAATTGGTTAAATTAAAGCAGTCTTTAATTGTTTGTCCTAAACATAGCAATATATGCTTTTGAAATGTAACATGTCTTTGACAAAATAACAGTATACAGTTTATATTTTGTATCACCTTTAGCTTGGAAATACATAGATGTGTTTTTTTAATCTATAAAATAAATAAATAGACAGACAGACACTTTATCAATCCCAAATTGGGCAATGATTTAACAGCAGCAGTGTGTTCAGGTATTCAAGTATTTAAAATTGGAATAAAGTATGAACTACACAACACAAGTCTAATGCACAGCAATCCATAAGAGAAGTCCGATATGTCCATGAAACTCCCCAGGAGGCACCAACACTAACGTGGCCGAGTGGACTCGAGTTTGCTGCATGAGTTGCACTGTATGATCTGTGGTGTAGTGGGCTGTCACTCAAAAATTGAGTAGCCAATGGGGATGCACCCCTGAAAGTCCCGCCCACCTGGGACGTTTGTGTCAAAATCTAAAACAAAAAATGAGGGAGCACAAACGAGAAGAGCTGCAGCGAGAGCAAAAGTCTGATCATTGAGAAAGAAGAAAAAGAACTGCAAACAAAAACCTCTGTTAAAACAAAGAAAAAAGACTTATAGTTTACGTGATTACACGAATGATTTGTTTGCAACTTATAGTTTTATTGTTGAAATTAAATGTATTTTGCTTGACTCAGTTTTTTTTCTCTTAAACTCTTAGTTTTGCTTGATTCTGAGAAAGTGTTGCTTTATCTTTAGGAAACAAAACTAATCCCATCCCTACCATACAAAACACATGTACTGCCTTTGATTCACATCCAAAGTTTCCAATGTTTAATTCAATCAGTTAATCTGGCATTTTATAACAGGTACAAATTAAAGTAGGTAGTCTCCACACAAAAAAAGAAATGTTTCAGTCAGTCAATGATTGCATGTGGTGTACCACAGGTTTCAATCCTAGGTCCTTTCACTTTGTCATTATCTCTGAGCACAATGCGATCAAAGGTTCTATTGGAACAGCAGCTTGTGTTGTGGTGTTCAAGACCTTTTAAATGTTGGGGATGAAGAACAAATCTTATTAGATTAAGATCCTTTTAAACAGTTTTCTCTCTCGATGAAAAACCTCTCACTAATCTGACTTCACGTTAACGCCCGTCATTGTCATTGCTATGTTTTTTTTTAACTGACTGATCAAACATTTTAAATCCCCTCTCTCAATAATCTGGTTCAAATCACAGACTTAAGTTTTGATTGCTTTTGTTCTTATCTTTATAAAACAAGTGACTCTGGTGGTCTGTGATTAATCGTGGTGTACCACAGGGTTCTATTCTAGGTCCTCTGACTTTTTATTTACAGACTGCCTTTGGATCTTTTACCCAAGAGGAAGTGTAACAGAGAGAAGTGAAATACAGATCTAAGAGGAGACAGAGAGATTCAGGGAGGAGCTAAGATGTTCCTGAACTATAGAAGAGAGAGGAACTTCCATATTCACCAGAGTTCAATACAGACCATCATCATCATCATCACCTTCATTCAACATGCTGTCCCTGCAGAACTCAGCTTTTTCTCTGATATGTTTTACAATTTTATCAGGTTTGTTGCACTCTTGCTTTCTGAGTGTGGTTTTGCTAAAATAACTTTTATAACATGAAATAACAGAGTTAATCTTTCCCTCAGGCGTCAGCTGTGACGATCTGACTCCAGTCAAAACAGAAGAGTTCAGTCCAGAAGGCAGCTCTGTTACTCTGTCCTAAAGATACTCCAAACAAACAGCTGGTGGTGTATATTTCTTCTGGTATCGACAATATCCAGGAGAACCACCAGAGTTCCTCATCTCACACTCTGCTTCAGGCGATGTAGGAACTAACCCAGTCCCTGGACTGAATATTACAGTGGACTCAAACCGAATCAATTTGATCATCTCCTCTGCTGCAGTGACAGACTCTGCTGTGTACTACTGTGCTCTGAAGCCCACAGTGACAGGAAACACCAACACTCTGTACAAAAACCTCTGGAGCAAAGACAACACAATACTGATCAACATCCACCAGAGGGAGTCTCTCTCTGTCAAACTTTAGGGAAACAACACAACTAATGTTCAAACAACTCAACCCCCAGCAGAGAGGCCTCCTTTATTTGATGCTTCAACACCACGTTACTTTAATTTATCTCTCACATTTATCCTGATAATGTTAAATGAGAGCATTCCACCAGGTGCCAGACTTCGATGGACCTTCACCAACACTTCCTGTTTTTCATATTTATTCCCACAGGCCCTGAAAAGTGCAGTCATCAAATTTCTCAAAATGAATAACTTTGGCGCTTCACTGATGAACATCTATAGGACTGCTCTAATTAACTTTTTAATGACATCCACTTAAACACAGACAGTGGCAGAATCTCACTGTCAGTATTATTAGATCTCAGCGCTGCATTTGAAACTGTTGACCACAACATATTACTAGACCGACTGGAAAACTGGGTGGGACTCGGGCACTGTTTTTATTGGTCTGAATCCTACTGAAAGGACAGGAAACACTTTGTTTCTATAGGTAACTCAACATCTGAGTGGACGAATATGACCTGTGGGGTTCCTCAAGGCTCCATGCTGGAGACTCTTCTCTTTAACATCTACATGCTTCCAGTAGCTTAGTTAATGGATAACAATGAAATAAGTTACCAAAGCTATGCAGACGACACACACGTGATGACATGAAAACCAGGAGGAAGTGTAACTGAGAGAAGTGAAATACAGATCTAAGAGGAGACAGACAGATTCAGGGAGGAGCTAAGATGTTCCTGAAATATAGAAGAGAGAGGAACTTCCATATTTACCAGAGTTCAACACAGACCATCATCATCATCACCTTTGTTCAACATGCTGTCATTACATCATTGTGTAATCTTTTTCTTTTTAGTTTCAGTCATAAGAGGTATGTAACATTCTTTGTAAAAAAGTTGAATTACAGATTAATTTTACGCGATTTATTTTAATTGCTTTGAAATGTGATCTATTAACTGAGTCTTTTGAATTACTCCTCTATTCAGTCAGCTGTGAAGATCTCACTCCATCAGAGCAAGAAGAGTTCAGTCCAGAAGGCAGCTCTGTTACTCTGTCCTACAGATACTCCAAAAATATAAAAGCTAGTGGTTATTTCTTCTGGTATCGACAATATCCACGAAAACAACCGGAGTTTCTTCTTTACATCTTGGGAAAACTTTTGACAAGACAAGCAGAGTCTCTGAAATCAGACACAAAGTTCTCTTCTATACGGTCTGCAGGAAAGAACATACATCTGAACATCTCCTCTGCTGCAGTGACAGACTCTGCTGTGTACTACTGTGCTGTGAGGCCCACAGTGACAGGAAACACCAACACGCTGTACAAAAACCTCTGCAGCTTCTCCCTGAACATTCACACACTTCAGATCCCGCCTTTTTCTGAACAACATCGCCATCAAGTGGACACCTCGAACAGTACAACTTCTCCTCAAAGTGACACACATCCAAGCTCTGAGGGAGACTCCAAAGATGAAGAGCAGTCGGTCCGGCCTGTCCGTCCACCGGCTCCTGAATGTGGATGAACTGGTTCAACTGGTCCTGACTAACATACGGTTCACTGCAGTGTGAGGTGGAACAGTTCATGG
The DNA here is from genome assembly GCF_949606895.1 of Notothenia rossii. Classification (NCBI taxonomy): domain Eukaryota; kingdom Metazoa; phylum Chordata; class Actinopteri; order Perciformes; family Nototheniidae; genus Notothenia; species Notothenia rossii. Next base: position 81,513,917 of record NC_136907.1, on the reverse strand, counting down.
TGAAGAACTAGCGTTAGATTGTTGCAGTGGTGTAATGTAACTAAGTACATTTACTCAAACTGTCCGGAAGTACAACATTGAGGTAATTGTACTTTTTTACTAATGTATACTTTGACTTCATTACATTGTGTAGGCAAGTGTTGTTCTTTTTAATTCACTACGTGTATTTTACAGATTGACTGACATAGCAGATTTAGGATATTAATACACAATATAAATCGACACACATTATATTATAGATGAAGCTACCCAGTACTCTATGAAGTCATTCAAATAAACCCCACCTTTACCCCCATCAATCATTTTAACAACCAAAAAGACCTGGTGCTTAAAATCGCCACTTTGGATAATGCGTACTTTTACTTTTTACGTAAAGTTTTTTTTTAAGCTAATTCTTTTTGACTCTTATTGAGGTTACTTTTGAATGCAAATGATGAGAGTACTTCTTCCCCCTCTGGATTGCTGACTCATTATATTCTTTGCTCCACAGCTTCTTCCTGACGGACACCAGCTCCTCATCTTCAAAGTTTCCAGTCCATTAGACAGACTCTTATTCTCTTGCAGATATCATATATCATGTACATCCATACAGATTGAGGAATAATCAATACTTTTTCTGAAAAATCAATGGAGTATTGTGAAAGGATAGAGCAACCTGACAAATCCAAACACCTCACCTAATCATCACATGTATTCCAGTAGTACTCCCTTCATGCTGTTCATGAGTCAAATGATGCAACAAATGCCTGATTTAATGTGGGCTCAAAAGCCTGAGGAGGAAATCATGGTTTCAAAGAGTCAGCTGATAACCAGCTTTGTAGTTCCTGTTATATCTGATCAGGAGCTTTAGTTTTGCCTGAAAGGCCTTCATTAGACTCTTTGTTTATTCCCATATCAACATCTCTATGGAGCTAACCAATCAGAGCAGACTGGGCTCTGGTTTCAGACAGAGGGTGAAAAGAGGTGCTGCAACACAGGCAGTATGAACATCTACAAATTCTGAAAATGTTCTGAAAATCTGAAAATCTGAAAATGTTTCCTTTTTCTAAATCTATTTTTTTTCTCCAAAGAAACCCAGATATTGTGATTTTTTTCCCTGAATGTCTCAAATTTTGACTTTACGGGGAATATCAACAGTTTGAGTTTCTGAAAAAATCAAAGATTTCTGAAAGAAATCAGAAAAAGACTAACATTTTTGAGTTTATTCTGAAAATCTCAATCCAATTATTTCAAAATCCTGATTTTTCCCTGAAATTCAGACTCAAAATTTTGATATTTTTCAGAAAATACCAGAAATCCGAAATGTTCAGAAAATCTCGATATTGAGACATTTTGGGGAGAAAACAAATTCAAACTTTTTCTGAGAATTCTGAATTCAGATTTTTTTGAAAATTCTGAATTCTGACTTTTTTAGAATATGTTGGAACTTTGCCTTTTCCCCCGATAATGTATGCATCTGAAAAGATGTAGGGGGTATCCCAAATGTACCTAAATCCTCCACCACACACACATTTAACAATACTCAACAAAGATCACACCGAGGCTCTGGAGTCAGCAGCAGGTCTGAGAGAGAGAAGGCTTCCTGGAGCTCCTCCTTTAATGACTGGCTCTGGCTGCTGATAGGCCAGCTGAGGGTGAGGGGATCCAATCAGCCGCCAGTCTGAGGTGCTCAGGCAGGTTCTGATCAGCTGCTGATTACCTGCAGGGAAACACAGGGGAAAAGAGAAAATAGCAGGAGGACACAACAAACAACAGCCCGCCTGATGGCACCACGTAACACTGATACAGAGTCATTTATAGAGTTCACATCTTCTGGTTCAGTGTAGAGTTTGTTAAGACCTGAAAAGGTGAACATGTCCATCAAGTCTTAAAGAGTCCCTGTTCCTCTCTCTGTGGTGTTCTCTCTCCTGTAGTGTCTTCTAGGTGCATGTTGTACTGACTGAACATCCACCTGAGGGAGTCTCTCTCTGTTAAACATCAATAGTTTGTGATGATACAGTAATGTAGTTTACCTGCTTGATCATTGGACATCTATTAACAATTGCTCCCAACCATACAAACACATGTACTGTCTTTGATTCACATCCACACGTTCAAATGTTTAACTCAGTCAGTGAATCTGGCCTTTTGTCACACGCTGAAATAAAAGTAAGTAGTCTCCATGAACTTAAAATACGTTCTTTTCAGTTTTTCTGTGAGTCTGTGATTTCACGTGGTGTACCACAAGGTTCAAGCCTAGGTCCTCTCACTTTGTCATTGGATTCAGTTTATCTTTAAGCACAACCTGATCATAGGTTCTATTGGAACAGCAGCTTATGTTGTGGTGTTCAAGACCTTTTAAATGACAACTGTGAATCAATATTCTGATTAGATTAAGATATTTTTAAGCAGATCTATCTCTCGATGAAACACCTCTCACTAATCTGACTTCACCTTAACGCCCGTCATTGTTATTGCTAAGTTTTTGTACATTTCAATGTATGTGTCAGTGAGAAACACAAAGAGAACTAAATGTTTTAAATATGAGAAAAGTATTTTGCTAGCTTAAAACCAGTAAAACATGATTCTCTGGCCCCGCCCACTGACGTTTATATCAACCAATGAGATGATCTGTGAGATGTTTGAGGAACTAAAAGCACAATGATCTGATGTTGAGGAGAAGGGCTGAGCAGCAGAGAGGCTGTTTCCTGCTTCACTTCTGCAGGAGGAGAACTCATCTGCTGACTGTTTGACTTCAACATCTCCAAAGACATGTTGCTTTACCTCTGTTTACTCTTCTCTCTCTTCATAGGTGAGTGTTGGAACAGAGATAAAGTCTAATTTAACCCGCTGTATTAACCAGAGATTTCATAACTGGAGGTTTGATTGTGTAAGGCAGCAGCCGTTGTGATCCATGAAGACATTTGGTCATGTTTTATCTCAACCTGATCAAAGATGACAGGAAATTGAAGACCCTCCGTTGAGTCTCTTAATGTTCAAATCTCCTGCAGACTAACTGACATGAGTCATTCTCATTTTGCAGCCCTGGGCTCCATGAACAGCATAAAGCCAGAAAGAAGTGAAGAACATGTTGCAGAGGGCAGAAACATCAGCCTGACATGTAAATATGAGGGGAGTATCTACAATATCCAGTGGTACCGACAATACCAGAGGTCCAGACCAGAGTTCCTGCTCTACATCACAGAGGCAGGAGGGATACATCCCACTGAATCTGATTTCTCTGCTCACATTGACAAAACAGAGAAACGAGTTGATCTGGAGATCATCTCAGCTAAAGAGACAGACTCTGCTGTGTACTACTGTGCTCTGACGCCCACAGTGACAGGAAACACCAACACTCTGTACAAAAACCTCTGGAGCAAAGACAACACAATACTGATGAGCATCCACCAGAGGGAGCCTCTCTCTCTGTCAGACTTTAGGAGATAAGACGACTAACGTTCAAACAACTCAGCCACCAGCAGAGGCTTCCTTTCTCTTCACTGCTGGTTCATTCTCTATCTCTGCAATACATATTAATATGTTGGTCTGAATCTCTTTCAATATTAAAAGATAGGTATTATTTAAAAATAAATCACATTTATCTGACTGGATCTGAATGTGTTGTGGACTTGCAGAAGGTTTACGATCGTGCTCCCTGAGTGTGGAAGAACTGAAGGACTTTAGGCAGGGCTCGAGTTATAATCTGAGCTTTATGGGGGTCTTTAAAACTAACTTTAGTAGCGGAGATAAATATATCAATAACAGCCGGGTAATAACGTTAATAACGGGTGATATTTGTTTTTCTTTTAGCCTATTTACCTCGTTAACGTAAATAAAGCTCATTACATTGAAAAATGCATTGTTTGTGATTAAAATAATGGTTGTTGGTAATGTATTACCGACCCCCACAGTTGTATGACTTCCCTGCTTTCATAGGAGCTCAGACCCTCCTTATGAGATCAGCTCCCATTGGCTCCCACATAACTGGAACCCTGAGTTCAGGGTACCAGGGTCATTCATATATTCAGTCTATCTGTAACCGGAGGAAGAACTTCCACCCTGTACTCGGCACAAACTCAAACACATGCTCCAGAGAGTGCTGCTCTCTGCCATGTTGTCCCATATTAGCCAGTGTGTACCACAGGGTTCAATCCTAGGTCCTCTGACTTTTAATGTACAGACTGCCTTTGGATCTGTCACCCAGGAGGAAGTGTAACTGAGAGAAGTGAAATACAGATCTCAGAGGAGACAGAGAGATTCAGGGAGGAGCTAAGATGTTCCTGAACTATAGAAGAGAGAGGAACTTCCATATTCACCAGAGTTCAACACAGACCATCATCATCATCACCTTCATTCAACATGCTGTCATTAGACAATTATTTACATTCCCTACTGTTAGTTTCCATTCTAAGAGGTACGTAACATTCTGCATGAACACGTTAACTTCTAATGTTGATCAAATGTGATCTATTAACTGAGTCTTTTGAATTACTCCTCTCTTCAGGGGTCAGCTGTGAAAATCTCACTGCATTACAGAGAGAAGAGTTCAGTCCAGAAGGCAGCTCTGTTACTCTGTCCTACAGATACTCCAAAACTATAACGGGTCGTGATTATTGCTTCTGGTATCGACAATATCCAGGAGAACCACCAGAGTTTCTTCTCTACATCTCAGGAATAAGTTTTACAAGATTAGCAGAGTCTCTGAAATCAGACACAAAGTTCTCTTCTAAACTGTCTGCAGGAAAGAACATACATAAGAGCCTCTCCTCTGCTGCAGTGACAGACTCTGCTGTGTTCTACTGTGCTGTGAGGCCCACAGTGACAGGAAACACCAACACTCTGTACAAAAACACCAGCTGACACACTGACAAGCTGCTGGAAGCCTTTCCTCCACACTGTTGGACTGAGCTGTTCACCTCCACTAGAGGGCCACATTATCAAGTAGGCGGTGCACGTCTTCTGCACTGTGTTCAACCATCCAGTCAATAAGAAGTGCTGCTGTGAAGAGAACTATCCTCACACTGAATGCTGAACATCAGCTACTTCCTGCTGCTGATTTAAACCTTGTTGTAGAGATGGAACATTGGCTGTGGATTATTCTTGCTGCTCTCTCCTTTGGTAAGATAGAAACTACAACATGTCTCTTGGTAACTGTTTAAAGCTACTGATTGTTCTCCTTTAATCCTTCATCTTTATTGATTCATCTCTTCCTCTGCATGGTCTCTTCTTCCCCAGAGTGTAAAGGACAAGACACAGTGACCCAGACACCAGGAGAAGTCAGCGCTACTGAAGGAGACACAGTTACACTTGACTGCACATTTCAGACATCTAATACAGCCCAGACAGCCTATCTGTTCTGGTACAAACAAGAAGTCAATGGTTACCCAAAGTACATGTTGATGCGTTACTCAGACATTGTAGAGAATGCTGCAGAGTTCCAGAAAGACAGATTTGATGCTACAATCAACGATAAATCAGTTCCTCTGCAGATCTCCTCTGCTGCAGTGACAGACTCTGCTGTGTACTACTGTGCTCTGAGGCCCACAGTGACAGGAAACACCAACACTCTGTACAAAAACCTCTGGAGCAAAGACAACACAGTACTGATCAACATCCACCAGAGGGAGTCTCTCTCCGTCAGACTTCAGCAGGATGTGAAGATACAGTCTCAGGCCTCGGGACCCACTTTTCTCTTTGTCAATAAATCGCGACCTGACATTTTGAACCACTCAAATCTATTCAACAACAAATCGTGCTGTAATATATGCTTCAGCATACAATATTAATTAAAGTGAAGTACAGTGCATATATCCCTTCACAGACCTAAAGTATGCTTTAAAGATTTAATGAGGTGATGGAATCAAAGCTGAACTGTATCAAAAGGCCCAAATGCTGGAAACCCAACCCCAGAAAAAAGTCTGGGGGGATTCTCCCCCAGGAGACTTTTTGAAATACTAACATATAAACTACGCATTCTGGTACACTCAGAGAAGAGAATAAATACATCTATTACTACCCGACATATTCATAATATTTGATGCCATTGTTTGTGTTTCACTTTGTTCTGACAGCTTGCTGCTCCTCACAGAGAGAGAGCAAAGAGGAGAGAGTCTGAGTGAATTACTTTGTGGGTGAGGGTAGATAGCCCCCATTGTTCTGTGACCTGTCAATCATCAAACCGGGGGTCATATTTCATTATGTGTTCATTTCTATCTGAAGGTGTTCCCATGGATGTATAAATAATACCGCAAAGTTATTCTTCGTGGGGACTTCCAGCAACCATCTTGATTCTGATTGGCCAGAAGACTCGAGAAAACCTCAGCAAAGATATTTTATTGAGAAGATGATCACTACTTGACAGAAGTTTTCAAAACCGTTTATGGTCTCCGGTACTTCCAGTCCAACGCCTACTGCATGCACAGAGTTAGAACATCGGGCCTTCAAAATAAAAGTTTGACTTTAAAACAAAAGGAAAAAAAAAGATACTTTTTTCTTTCTTCACTCACACATCTGCGACCCACTTGAAACAGGTCCGCGACAGTTGAGAACCACTGGTCTAGATTAGATTCTCTAAAACTCACAGCTGTGATGAAGAGCTCCAGAAACTCATTGGACATCCGAATCTCCTCCTGCTGACTGCAGAGCTTCATGACTGACACCTCTCTGATTCCAGCTGTGAACATCAGACCAAACACAACTCACTAAACGTTTCCATACTGAACAACCACAGCTTTCCCCTCTGTGAACATGGAGAAACTGGCTGCAATTCTGCTCTGTTCAGCTCTCATAGGTACGTATGTTTCTGACAGGAGAAGGGGAACTATGCAGACTTTTTCAAAGCATTACACATCCAGTTTGGATCTTGGATTTACGCTTTACAGCAGTGTGGATTTTTCACTAAGGTATTGATGGGTTTGTGACTTCGGAGCTGTAATGATAGCATGATGTCTTCCTCTCTAGGTAACAGCTTGGAAGATGCTATTACTGCCAGCAGTGCTGAAGTGTGTTCCTCAGAGGGCCGTAGTGTTACTCTGTCCTGTACATATTCAGTTAAAGCTGAGAATCTCCAGTGGTACAGACAGGATCCTGGATCAGCTCCTCAGTTCCTCCTCCTGATCACTGACTCAAATCCGCCTTCCGTGGTGGAAGCAAAACCTCCAATCCCTCGACTGACAGCCACACTGAACCAGGAGAAAAAACAAGTGGATCTGCAGATCTCCTCTGCTGCAGTGACTGACTCTGTTGTGTTCTACTGTGCTCTGAGGCCCACAGTGACAGGAAACACCAACACTCTGTACAAAAACCTCAGGAGCAAAGACAACACAATACTGATCAGCATCCACCAGAGGGAGTCTCTCTCTCTGTTAGACTTCAGCAGAGTTTATCAGTCCTCTTTATACTCGCTGTAGCTCAGAGTTTCTCAACCTGCAGATATGATGCATCTGGTTCTCTCAGTGTTGCTGGCTGCTATGAGTCTTGGTATGAACTCTTTGATATCAGTCCAACATTGAGATGATTCTCTAACATGTCCTGATACTGTTTGTTGCTGTTTTACAGAATGCAGAGCCCAAAGAGACAACGTGCTGCAACCTGAAGCAGAAAAGACTGCTGCTGAAGGAGAGGCAGTAACACTTGGCTGTCACTATAACACCACTTCATCAAATGAATATCTCTTCTGGTACAAGCAGCACGGAGACAACAGCCCCACATTCATCCTGAGCCGCTTTAAGTTCGGCACGGGGAAAACAGAGGACGAGGACAGATTCTCATCCACACTGGATTCAAGCTTAAGATCTGTTCCTCTGAAGATCCAGAAGCTTCAGCTGTCTGACTCTGCTGTGTACTACTGTGCTTTGCAGCCCACAGTGACAGGAAACACCAACACTCTGTACAAAAACCTCTGGAGCAAAGACACCACAGTACTGATCAACATCCACCAGAGGGAGCCTCACCGTGTCAGACTTTAGGAGATAAGACGACTAACGTTCAAACAACTCAACCCCCAGCAGAGAGGCCTCCTTTATTTGATGCTTCAACACCACGTTACTTTAATTTATATCTCACATTTATCCTCATAACTTTTTATGAGTGCAGTCCACCAGGTGCCAGACTCCTGATGGACCTTCACCAACACTTCTTATTTTTCATTTCATATAATGATCGGCCGAAAGCCGAAAGGGCCTTTTTAACCATTTTCGGACGATAATTTTCGTGCATCCCTAATACAAACACATGGACTGCCTTTGATTAACATCTGCAAGTTAAAATGTTTAACTCAATCAGTGAATCTGGCCTTTTATCACAGCTTGAAATACAAGTACTGTCTCCATAAACTTAAAATAAGTGTTTATGTTTTTATGTCAGTCTGTGACTTAATGTGGTGTACCACAGGGTTCAATCCTAGGTCCTCTCACTTTCTCATTGGTTTCAGTTTATCTCCAAGCACAATGTGATCGACAGTTCTATTGGAACAACAGCTTGTGTTGTGGTGTTCAAGACCTTTTAAATGTTGGATATGAAGTACAATTCTTATTATATTAAGATCATTTAAAAAAGATTTCTCTCTCGTTGAAACACCTCTTACTAATCTGACTTCACGTTAACGCCCATCATTGTTATTATTACGTTTTTATTTACTGACTGATCAAACACTTTGAATCACCTCTCTAAATAATCTGGTACAAATCACAGTCAAGTTTCAATTGCTTTTGTTCTTATCTTTATAAAAAAATTACTCTGGTGGTCTGTGATTAATTGTGGTGTACCACAGGGTTCAAACTTAGGTCCTCTGACTTTTTATTTACAGACTGCCTTTGGATCTGTCACCCAGGAGGAAGTGTAACTGAGAGAAGTGAAATACAGATCTAAGAGGAGACAGAGAGATTCAGGGAGGAGCTAAGATGTTCCTGAACTATAGAAGAGAGAGGAACTTCCATATTCACCAGAGTTCAACACAGACCATCATCATCATCATCACCTTCATTCAACATGCTGTCATTATACTATTATTTACATTCCCTACTGTTAGTTTCCATTCTAAGAGGTACGTAACATTCTGCATGAAAACGTTCACTTCTAATGTTGATCAAATGTGATCTATTAACTGAGTCTTTTGAATTACTCCTCTCTTCAGGGGTCAGCTGTGAAAATCTCACTGCATTACAGAGAGAAGGGTTCAGTCCAGAAGGCAGCTCTGTTACTCTGTACTACAGATACTCCAAAACTATAACGGGTAGTGAAGATTTCTTCTGGTATCGACAATATCCAGGAGAACCACCAGAGTTTCTTCTCTACATCTCAGGAACAAGTTTTATAAGATTAGCAGAGTCTCTGAAATCAGACACAAAGTTCTCTTCTAAACTGTCTGCAGGAAAGAACATACATCTGCAGATCTCCTCTGCTGCAGTGACAGACTCTGCTGTGTACTACTGTGCTGTGAGGCCCACAGTGACAGGAAACACCAACACTCTGTACAAAAACCTCTGGAGCAAAGACAACACAATACTGATCAACATCCACCAGAGGGAGCCTCTCTCTCTTAGACTTTAGGGAAACAACACAACTAATGTTCAAACAACTCAACCCCCAGCAGAGAGGCCTCCTTTATTTGATGCTTCAACACCACATTACTTTAATTTATCTCTCACATTCATCCTGATAATGTTCAATGAGAGCATTCCACCAGGTGCCAGACTCCTGATGGACCTTCACCAACACTTCCTGTTTTTCATATTTATTCCCACAGGCCCTGAAAAGTGCAGTCATCAAATTTCTCAAAATGAATAACTTTGGCGTTTCACTGATGAACATCTATAGGACTGCTCTAATTAATGTTTTAATGACATCCACTTAAACACAGACAGTGGCAGAATCTCACTGTCAGTGTTATTAGATCTCAGCGCTGCATTTGAAACTGTTGACCACAAGATATTACTAGACCGACTGGAAAACTGGGTGGGACTCTGGCAATGTTTTTATTGGTCCGAATCCTACTGAAAGGACAGGAAACACTTTGTTTCTATAGGTAACTCAACATCTGAGTGGACGAATATGACCTGTGGTGTTCCTCAAGGCTCCATCCTGGGGACTGTTCTCTTTAACATCTACATGCTTCCACTAGCTTAGTTCATTGATAACTATGAAATAAGTTACCATAGCTATGCAGACGACACACACGTGATGACATGAAAACCAGGAGGAAGTGTAACAGAGAGAAGTGAAATACAGATCTAAGAGGAGACAGAGAGATTCAGGGAGGAGCTAAGATGTTCCTGAACTATAGAAGAGAGAGGAACTTCCATATTCACCAGAGTTCAACACAGACCATCATCATCATCACCTTCATTCAACATGCTGTCATTAGACTATTATTTACATTCCGTACTGTTAGTTTCCATTCTAAGAGGTACGTAACATTCTGCATGAACACGTTAACTTCTAATGTTAATCTAATGTGATCTATTAACTGAGTCTTTTGAATTACTCCTCTCTTCAGGGGTCAGCTGTGAGAATCTCACTGCATTACAGAGAGAAGAGTTCAGTCCAGAAGGCAGCTCTGTTACTCTGTCCTACAGATACTCCAAACAAGCAGCTGGTGGTGATCAGTTTTACTGGTATCGACAATATCCAGGAAAACCACCAGAGTTCATCATCTATCATTTAGGAACTGGAAACATTATGAATAATCTGATCCCTGGACTGAATATTACAGTGGAGTCAAACCAAATCAATCTGAGCCTCTCCTCTGCTGCAGTGACAGACTCTGCTGTGTTCTACTGTGCTGTGAGGCCCACAGTGACAGGAAACACCAACACACTGTACAAAAACACCAGCTGACACACTGACAAGCTGCTGGAAGCCTTTCCTCCACACTGTTGGACTGAGCTGTTCACCTCCACTAGAGGGCCACATTATCAAGTAGGCGGTGCACGTCTTCTGCACTGTGTTCAACCATCCAGTCAATAAGAAGTGCTGTTGTGAAGAGAACCATCCTCACACTGAATGCTGAACATCAGCTACTTCCTGCTGCTGATTTAAACCTTGTTGTAGAGATGGAACATTGGCTGTGGATTATTCTTGCTGCTCTCTCCTTTGGTAAGATAGAAACTACAACATGTCTCTTGGTAACTGTTTAAAGCTACTGATTGTTCTCCTTTAATCCTTCATCTTTATTGATTCATCTCTTCCTCTGCATGGTCTCTTCTTCCCCAGAGTGTAAAGGACAAGACACAGTGACCCAGACACCAGGAGAAGTCAGCGCTACTGAAGGAGACACAGTTACACTTGACTGCACATTTCAGATCAGTGTTGGCTCGAATGAATATCTGTTCTGGTACAAACAAGAAGTCAATGGTTACCCAAAGTACATGCTGATGCGTTACTCAGACATTGGAGTTAATGCTGCAGAGTTCCAGAAAGACAGATTTGATGCTACAATCAACAAAACATCAGTTCCTCTGCAGATCTCCTCTGCTGCAGTGACAGACTCTGCTGTGTACTACTGTGCTCTGAGGCCCACAGTGACAGGAAACACCAACACTCTGTACAAAAACCTCTGGAGCAAAGACAACACAATACTGATCAACATCCACCAGAGGGAGCCTCTCTCTGACAAACATCAATAGTTTGTGATTAAAAAGTAATGTAGTTTACCTGCTTGATAATTTGAGTTATATGTACAATTTGTCACTTCCATACAAACACATGGACTGCCTTTGATTAACATCTGCAAGTTAAAATGTTTAACTCAATCAGTGAATCTGGCCTTTTATCGCAGCTTGAAATACAAGTACTGTCTCCATAAACTTAAAATAAGTGTTTATGTTTTTATGTCAGTCTGTGACTTAATGTGGTGTACCACAGGATCAATCCTAGGTCCTCTCACTTTCTCATTGGTTTCAGTTTATCTCTGAGCACAATGTGATCGAAGGTTCTATTGGAACAACAGCTTGTGTTGTGGTGTTCAAGACCTTTTAAATGTTGGGTATGAAGTACAATTCTTATTATATTAAGATCATTTAAAAAGATTTCTCTCTCGTTGAAACACATCTCACTAATCTGACTTCACGTTAATGCCCATCATTGTTATTGCTAAGTTTTTATTCACAGACTGATCAAACACTTTAAATCACCTCTCTCAATAATCTGGTACAAATCACAGACTTAAGTTTTGATTGCTTTTGTTCTTATCTTTATAAAACAAGTTACTCTGGTGGTCTGTGATTAATCGTGGTGTACCACAGGGTTCTATTCTAGGTCCTCTGACTTTTTATTTACAGACTGCCTTTGGATCTGTCACCCAGGAGGAAGTGTAACAGAGAGAAGTGAAATACAGATCTAAAAGGAGACAGAGAGATTCAGGGAGGAGCTAAGATGTTCCTGAACTATAGAAGAGAGAGGAACTTCCACATTCACCAGAGTTCAACACAGACCATCATCATCATCACCTTCATTCAACATGCTGTCCCTGCAGAACTCAGCTTTTTCTCTGATATGTTTTGCAATCTTATCAGGTTAGTTTCACTCTTGCTTTCTGAGTGTGGTTTTGCTAAAATAACTTTTATAACATGAAATAACAGAGTTATTATTTCCCTCAGGCGTCAGCTGTGACGATCTGACTCCAGTCAAAACAGAATAGTTCAGTCCAGAAGGCAGCTCTGTTACTTTGTCCTACAGATACTCCAAACAAGCAGCTAGTGGTGATTATTTCTTCTGGTATCGACAATATCCAGGAGAACCTCCAGAGTTCCTCATCTCACACTCTGCTTCAGGCGCTGTAGGAACTAACCCAATCCCTGGACTGAATATTACAGTGGAGTCAAACCGAATCAATTTGATCATCTCCTCTGCTGCAGTGAAAGACTCTGCTGTGTACTTCTGTGCTCTGCAGCCCACAGTGACAGGAAACACCAACACTCTGTACAAAAACCTCTGGAGCACAGACAACACAATACTGATCAAGATCCACCAGAGGGAGTCTCTCTCTGTCAGACTTTAGGGAAACAACACAACTAATGTTCAAACAACTCAACCCCCAGCAGAGAGGCCTCCTTTATTTGATGCTTCAACACCACGTTACTTTAATTTATCTCTCACATTTATCCTGATAATGTTCAATGAGAGCATTCCACCAGGTGCCAGACTCCTGATGGACCTTCACCAACACTTCCTGTTTTTCATATTTATTCCCACAGGCCCTGAAAAGTGCAGTCATCAAATTTCTCAAAATGAATAACTTTGGCGCTTCACTGATGAACATCTATAGGACTGCTCTAATTAACGTCTTTAATGACATCCACTTAAACACAGACAGTGGCAGAATCTCACTGTCAGTGTTATTAGATCTCAGCGCTGCATTTGAAACTGTTGACCACAACATATTACTAGACCGAATGGAAAACTGGGTGGGACTCGGACACTGTTTTTATTGGTCTGAATCCTACTGAAAGGACAGGAAACACTTTGTTTCTATAGCTAACTCAACATCTGAGTTGACGAATATGAGCTGTGGTGTTCCTCAAGGCTCCATCCTGGAGACTCTTCTCTTTAACATCTACATACTTCCACTCGCTTAGTTAATGGATAACAATGAAATAAGTTACCATAGCTATGCAGACGACACACACGTGATAACATGAAAACCAGGAGGAAGTGTAACTGAGAGAAGTGAAATACAGATCTAAGAGGAGACAGAGACATTCAGGGAGGAGCTAAGATGTTCCTGAACTATAGAAGAGAGAGGAACTTCCATATTCACCAGAGTTCAACACAGACCATCATCATCATCACCTTCATTCAACATGCTGTCATTAGACTATTATTTACATTCCCTACTGTTAGTTTCCATTCTAAGAGGTACGTAACATTCTGCATGAACACGTTAACTTCTAATGTTAATCTAATGTGATCTATTAACTGAGTCTTTTGAATTCCTCCTCTCTTCAGGGGTCAGCTGTGAGAATCTCACTGCATTACAGAGAGAAGAGTTCAGTCCAGAAGGCAGCTCTGTTACTCTGTCCTACAGATACTCCAAACAAGCAGCTGGTGGTGGTCAGTTTTACTGGTATCGACAATATCCAGGAAAACTACCAGAGCTCATCATCTCTCATTTAGGAAATGGAAACATTATGAATAATCTGATCCCTGGACTGAATATTACAGTGGAGTCAAACCAAATCAATCTGAGCATCTCCTCTGCTGCAGAGACAGACTCTGCTGTGTTCTACTGTGCTGTGAGGCCCACAGTGACAGGAAACACCAACACTCTGTACAAAAACACCAGCTGACACACTGACAAGCTGCTGGAAGCCTTTCCTCCACACTGTTGGACTGAGCTGTTCACCTCCACTAGAGGGCCACATTATCAAGTAGGCGGTGCACGTCTTCTGCACTGTGTTCAACCATCCAGTCAATAAGAAGTGCTGCTGTGAAGAGAACCATCCTCACACTGAATGCTGAACATCAGCTACTTCCTGCTGCTGATTTAAACCTTGTTGTAGAGATGGAACATTGGCTGTGGATTATTCTTGCTGCTCTCTCCTTTGGTAAGATAGAAACTACAACATGTTTCTAGGTAACTCTTTAAAGCTACTGATTGTTCTCCTTTAATCCTTCATCTTTATTGATTCATCTCTTCCTCTGCATGGTCTCTTCTTCCCCAGAGTGTAAAGGACAAGACACAGTGACCCAGACACCAGGAGAAGTCAGCGCTACTGAAGGAGACACAGTTACACTTAGCTGCACATTTAAGAAATCTAATACAGCCCAGACAGCCTATCTGTTCTGGTACAAACAAGAAGTCAATGGTTACCCAAAGTACATGTTGAAGCGTTTCTCAGATATTGGAGAGAATGCTGCAGAGTTCCAGAAAGACAGATTTGATGCTACAATCAACGAGACATCAGTTCCTCTGCAGATCTCCTCTGCTGCAGTGACAGACTCTGCTGTGTACTACTGTGCTCTGAGGCCCACAGTGACAGGAAACACCAACACTCTGTACAAAAACCTCTGGAGCAAAGACAACACAATACTGATCAACATCCACCAGAGGGAGCCTCTCTCTGACAAACATCAATAGTTTGTGATTAAAAAGTAATGTAGTTTACCTGCTTGATAATTTGAGTTATATGTACACTTGTTCACTTCCATACAAACACATGGACTGCCTTTGATTAACATCTGCAAGTTAAAATGTTTAACTCAATCAGTGAATCTGGCCTTTTATCACAGCTTGAAATACAAGTACTGTCTCCATAAACTTAAAATAAGTGTTTATGTTTTTATGTCAGTCTGTGACTTAATGTGGTGTACCACAGGGTTCAATCCTAGGTCCTCTCACTTTCTCATTGGTTTCAGTTTATCTCTGAGCACAATGTGATCGAAGGTTCTATTGGAACAACAGCTTGTGTTGTGGTGTTCAAGACCTTTTAAATGTTGGGTATAAAGTAGAATTCTTATTATATTAAGATCATTTAAAACAGATTTCTCTCTCGATGAAACACATCTCACTAATCTGACTTCACGTTAACGCCCATCATTGTTATTGCTACTGGTCCTGACTAACATACGGTTCACTGCAGTGTGAGGTGGAACAGTTCATGGTGAAGAACTAGCGTTAGATTGTTGCAGTGGTGTAATGTAACTAAGTACATTTACTCATACTGTCCGGAAGTAAAACATTGAGGTAATTGTACTCTTTTACTAATGTATACTTTGACTTCATTACATTGTGTAGGCAAGGGTTGTTCTTTTTACTTCACTACGTGTATTTTACAGATTGACTGACATAGCAGATTTAGGATATTAATACACAATATAAATCGACACACATTATATTATAGATGAAGCTACCCAGTACTCTATGAAGTCATTCAAATAAACCCCACCTTTACCCCATCAATCATTTTAACAACCAAAAAGACCTGGTGCTTAAAATATTCACTTTGCATAACGCATACTTTTAACGTAAAATATTGTTTTGTTTCTGAAAAATCAATGGAGTATTGTGAAAGGATAGAGCAACCTAACAAATCCAAACACCTCACCACATCATCACATGTATTCCAATAGTACTCCCTTCATGCTGTTCATGAGTCAAATGATGCAACAAATGCCCGATTTTATGTGGGCTCAAAAGCCTGAGGAGGAAATCATGGTTTCAAAGAGTCAGCTGATAACCAGCTTTGTAGTTCCTGTTATTTCTGATCAGGAGCTTTAGTTTTGCCTGAAAGGCCTCCATTAGACTTTTTGTTTATTCCCATATCAACATCTCTATGGAGCTAACCAATCAGAGCAGACTGGGCTCTGGTTTCAGACAGAGGGTGAAAAGAGGTGCTGCAGCACAGGCAGTATGAACATCTACAAATTCTGATATTTTTCCTGAATATCAGAAAATATTTACATTTTCTAAATCAGATTTTTTTCTCCAAAGAAACCCCGATATTGTGATTTTTTTCCCTGAATTTCTCAACTTTTGACTTTACGGGGAATATCAACAGTTTGAGTTTCTGAAAAAATCAAAGATTTCTGAAAAAATCAGAAAAAAACGGAAAAGACTATAACATTTTTGAGTTTATTCTGAAAATCTCAATCCAATCATTTCAAAATCCTGACTCTTTCCAGAAATTCTCATAATTCAGACTAAAAATGTTGATATTTTTCAGAAAATACCAGAAATCAGAAATGTTCAGAAAACCTCAATATTGTGACATTTTGGAGGGAAAACAAATTCAAACTTTTTCTGAGAATTCTGAATTCTGACTTTTTTCTGAAGAATTCTGAATTCTGACTCTTTCAGAAAATGTTGGAACTTTGCCTTTTCCCCCGATAATGTATGCATCTGAAAAGATGTAGAGGGTATCCCAAATGTGCCTAAATCCTCCACCACACACACATTTAACAATACTCAACAAAGATCACACCGAGGCTCTGGAGTCAGCAGCAGGTCTGAGAGAGAGAAGGCTTCCTGGAGCTCCTCCTTTAATGACTGGCTCTGGCTGCTGATAGGCCAGCTGAGGGTGAGGGGATCCAATCAGCCACCAGTCTGAGGTGCTCAGGCAGGTTCTGATCAGCTGCTGATTACCTGCAGGGAAACAGGGGAAAAGAGAAAATAGCAGGAGGACACAACAAACAACAGCCCGCCTGCTGGCACCACGTAACACTGATACAGAGTCATTTATAGAGTTCACATCTTCTGGTTCAGTGTAGAGTTTGTTAAGACCTGAAAAGGTGAACGTGTCCATCAAGTCTTAAAGAGTCCCTGTTCCTCTCTCTGTGGTGTTCTCTCTCCTGTAGTGTCTTCTAGGTGCATGTTGTACTGACTAAACATCCACCTGAGGGAGTCTCTCTCTGCTAAACATCAATCGTTTGTGATGATACAGTAATGTAGTTGACCTGCTTGATCATTTGAAATCTATTAACAATTGCTCCCTACCATACAAACACATGTACTGTCTTTGATTCACATCCACACGTTCAAATGTTTAACTCAGTCAGTGAATCTGGCCTTTGGTCACACGCTGAAATAAAAGTAAGTAGTCTCCATGAACTTAAAATACGTTCTTTTCAGTTTTTCTGTGAGTCTGTGATTTCACGTGGTGTACCACAGGGTTCAATCCTAGGTCCTCTCACTTTGTCATTGGATTCAGTTTATCTTTAAGCACAACTTGATCATAGGTTCTATTGGAACAGCAGCTTGTGTTGTGGTGTTCAAGACCTTTTAAATGACAACTGTGAATCAATATTCTGATTAGATTAAGATATTTTTAAGCAGATTTATCTCTCGATGAAACACCTCTCACTAATCTGACATCACCTTAACGCCCGTCATTGTAATTGCTAAGTTTTTGTACATTTCAATGTATGTGTCGGTGAGAAACATAAAGAGAACTAAATGTTTTAAATATGAGAAAAGTATTTTGCTGGCTTAAAACCAGTAAAACATGATTCTCTGGCCCCGCCCACTTACGTTTATATCAACCAATGAGATGATCTGTGAGATGTTTGAGGAACTAAAAGCACAATGATCTGATGTTGAGGAGAAGGGCTGAGCAGCAGAGAGGCTGTTTCCTGCTTCACTTCTGCAGGAGGAGAACTCATCTGCTGACTGTTTGACTTCAACATCTCCAAAGACATGTTGCTTTACCTCTGTTTACTCTTCTCTCTCTTCATAGGTGAGTGTTGGAACAGAGATAAAGTCTCATTTAACCCGCTGTATTAGCCAGAGATTTCATAACTGGAGGTTTGATTGTGTAAGGCAGCAACTGTTGTGATCCATGAAGACATTTGGTCATGTTTTATCTCAAACTGATCAAAGATGACAGGAAATTGAAGACCCTCCGTTGAGTCTCTTAATGTTCAAATCTCCTGCAGACTAACTGACATGAGTAATTCTCATTTTGCAGCCCTGGGCTCCATGAACAGCATAAAGCCAGAAAGAAGTGAAGAACATGTTGCAGAGGGCAGAAACATCAGCCTGACATGTAAATATGAGGGGACTATCCACAATATCCAGTGGTACCGACAATACCAGAGATCCAGACCAGAGTTCCTGCTCTACATCACAGAGGCAGGAGGGATCCATCCCACTGAATCTGATTTCTCTGCTCACATTGACAAAACAGAGAAACGAGTTGATCTGGAGATCATCTCAGCTAAAGAGACAGACTCTGCTGTGTACTACTGTGCTCTGAGGCCCACAGTGACAGGAAACACCAACACTCTGTACAAAAACCTCTGGAGCACAGACAACACAATACTGATCAACATCCACCAGAGGGAGTCTCTCTCTGACAAACATCAATAGTTTGTGATCATACAGTAATGTCATTTAGCTGCTCGATCATTTGAATGATACTGTATGTACATTTCACTATTATGCAAAAACATGTACTGCCTTTGATTCACATCCACAGGTTCAAATGTTTAACTCAACCATTGAATCTGGCCTTTTATCACACGTTGAAATAAAAGTAAGTAGTCTCCATGAACTTAAAATAAGTTTTTCTGTGAGTCTGTGATTGCACGTGGTGTACCACAGGGATCAATCCTAGGTCCTCTCACTTTCTCATTGGATTCAGTTTATCTCTGAGCACAATCTGATCATAGGTTCTATTGGAACAGCAGCTCGTGTTGTGGTGTTCAAGACCTTTTAAATATTAAGTGATGAAGCAACATTTTTATTAGATTAAGATCATTTTAAACAGATTTCTCTCTCGATGAAACACCTCTCACTAATCTGACTTCACGTTAACGCAAGACATTCTTATTATTACGTTTTATTTACTGACTGATCAAACACTTTGAATCACATCCCTCAATAAACTGGTACACATCAAGGACTTCAGTTTTGATCACTTTTTTTCTTATCTTTATAAAATACAATTCTCTGTTGGTCTGTGATTAATCGTGGTGTACCACAGGGTTCAATCCTAGGTTCTCTAACTTTTTATTTACTGCCTTTGGATCTGTCACCCAGGAGGAAGTGTAACTGAGAGAAGTGAAAGACAGATCTAAGAGGAGACAGAGAGATTCAGGGAGGAGCTAAGATGTTCCTGAACTATAGAAGAGAGAGGAACTTCCATATTCACCAGAGTTTAACACAGACCATCATCATCATCACCTTCATTCAACATGCTGTCATTAGACTATTATTTACATTCCCTACTGTTAGTTTCCATTCTAAGAGGTACGTAACATTCTGCATGAAAACGTTAACTTCTAATGTTGATCAAATGTGATCTATTAACTGAGTCTTTTGAATTACTCCTCTCTTCAGGGGTCAGCTGTGAAAATTTCACTGCATTACAGAGAGAACAGTTCAGTCCAGAAGGCAGCTCTGTTACTCTGTCCTACAGATACTCCAAAGAAGCAGCTGGTAATGATTATTTCTTCTGGTATCGACAATATCCAGGAGAACCACCAGAGTTCCTCCTGTCTATCTCAGGGGTTAATTTCACACAAAAAGCAGAATCACTTGGATCGGACACCAGGTTCTTCACTGACCTGTCTGAAAGAAAGCAACGAGTGGATCTGCAGATCTCCTCTGCTGCAGTGACAGACTCTGCTGTGTACTACTGTGCTCTGAAGCCCACAGTGACAGGAAACACCAACACTCTGTACAAAAACCTCTGGAGCAAAGACAACACAATACTGATCAGCATCCACCAGAGGGAGCCTCTCTCTGACAAACATCAATAGTTTTTGATTAAAAAGTAATGTAGTTTACCTGCTTGATAATTTGAGTTATATGTACAGTTGTTCACTTCCATACAAACACATGGACTGCCTTTGCTTAACATCTGCAAGTTAAAATGTTTAACTCAATCAGTGAATCTGGCCTTTTATCGCAGCTTGAAATACAAGTCCTGTCTCCATAAACTTAAAATAAGTGTTTATGTTTTTATGTCAGTCTGTGACTTAATGTGGTGTACCACAGGGTTCAATCCTAGGTCCTCTCACTTTCTCATTGGTTTCAGTTTATCTCTGAGCACAATGTGATCGAAGGTTCTATTGGAACAACAGCTTGTGTTGTGGTGTTCAAGACCTTTTAAATGTTGGGTATGAAGTACAATTCTTATTATATTAAGATCATTTAAAAAAGATTTCTCTCTCGATGAAACACCTTTCACTAATCTGACTTCACGTTAACGCCCATCATTGTTATTGCTACGTTTTTATTTACTGACTGATCAAACATTTCAAATCACCTCTCTCAATAATCTGGTACAAATCAAAGACTTAAGTTTTGATTGCTGTTGTTCTTATCTTTATAAAACAAGTTACTCTGGTGGTCTTTGATTAATCGTGGTGTACCACAGGGATAAATCATAGGTCCTCTCATGTTCTATTTACAGACTGCCTTTGGATCTGTCACCCAGGAGGAAGTGTAACTGAGAGAAGTCAAATAGAGATCTAAGAGCAGACAGAGAGATTCAGGGAGGAGCTAAGATGTTCCTGAACTATAGAAGAGAGAGGAACTTCCATATTCACCAGAGTTCAACACAGACCATCATCATCATCACCTTCATTCAACATGCTGTCCCTGCAGAACTCAGCTTTTTCTCTGATATGTTTTGCAATCTTATCAGGTTAGTTGCACTCTTGCTTTCTGAGTGTGGTTTTGCTAAAATAACTTTTATAACATGAAATAACAGAGTTAATCTTTCCCTCAGGCGTCAGCTGTCAAGATCTGACTCCAGTCAAAGCAGAAGAGTTCAGTCCAGAAGGCAGCTCTGTTACTCTGTCCTACAGATACTCCAAACAAACAGCTGGTGGTGTATATTTCTTCTGGTATCGACAATATCCTGGAGGACCACCAGAGTTCCTCATCTCACACTCTGCTTCAGGCGATGTAGGAACTAACCCAATCCCTAATATGAATATTACAGTGGAGTCAAACCGAATCAATTTGATCATCTCCTCTGCTGCAGTGACAGACTCTGCTGTGTACTACTGTGCTGTGGAGCCCACAGTGACAGGAAACAGCAACACTCTGTACAAAAACCTCTGGAGCAAATACAACACAATACTGATCAAGATCCACCAGAGGGAGCCTCTCTCTGTCAAACTTTAGGGAAACAACACAACTAATGTTCAAACAACTCAACCCCCAGCAGAGAGGCCTCCTTTATTTGATGCTTCAACACCACGTTACTTTAATTGATCTCTCACATTTATCCTCATAATGTTCAATGAGAGCAGTCCACCATGTGCCAGACTCCTGATGGACCTTCACCAACACTTCCTGTTTTTCATATTTATTCCCACAGGCCCTGAAAAGTGCAGTCATCAAATTTCTCAAAATGAATAACTTTGGCACTTCACTGATGAACATCTATAGGACTGCTCTAATTAACGTCTTTAATGACATCCACTTAAACACAGATAGTGGCAGAATCTTACTGTCAGTATTATTAGATCTCAGCGCTGCATTTGAAACTGTTGACCACAACATATTACTAGACCGACTGGATAACTGGCTGGGACTCGGGCACTGTTTTTATTGATTTGAATACTTCTTAAAGGACAGGAGCAACTTTGTTTCTATAGGTGACTCAACATCTTAGTTGACAGATATGTGGGGTTCCTCAAGGCTCCATCCTGGGGCCTCTTCTCTTTAACATCTAAATGCTTCCAGTAGCTTAGTTAATGGATAACAATGAAATAAGTTACCATAGCTATGCAGACGACACACACCCGTGATAACATGATAACCAGGAGGAAGTGTAACTGAGAGAAGTGAAATACAGATCTAAGAGGAGACAGAGAGATTCAGGGAGGAGCTAAGATGTTCCTGAACTATAGAAGAGAGAGGAACTTCCATATTCACCAGAGTTCAACACAGACCATCATCATCATCACCTTCATTCAACATGCTTTCCCTGCAGAACTCAGCTTTTTCTCTGATATGTTTTGCAATCTTATCAGGTTTGTTGCACTCTTGCTTTCTGAGTGTGGTTTTGCTAAAATAACTTTTATAACATGAAATAACAGAGTTCATCTTTCCCTCAGGCGTCAGCTGTGACGATCTGACTCCAGTCAAAACAGAAGAGTTCAGTCCAGAAGGCAGCTCTGTTACTCTGTCCTACAGATACTCCAAACAAACAGCTGGTGATTATTTCTTCTGGTATCGACAATATCCAGGAGAACCACCAGAGTTCCTCATCTCACACTCTGCTTCAGGCGCTGTAGGAACTAACCTAATCCCTGGACTGAATATTACAGTGGAGTCAAACCGAATCAATTTGATCATCTCCTCTGCTGCAGTGACAGACTCTGCTGTGTACTACTGTGCTCTGAGGCCCACAGTGACAGGAAACACCAACACTCTGTACAAAAACCTCTGGAGCAAAGACAACACAATACTGATCAACATCCACCAGAGGGAGCCTCTCTCTGTTCACTTTCAGCAGGATGTGATGATATAGTCTAGATTAGATTCTCTAAAACTCACAGCTGTGATGAAGAGCTCCAGAAACTCATTGGACATCCGAGTCTCCTCCTGCTGACTGCAGAGCTTCATGACTGACACCTCTCTGATTCCAGCTGTGAACATCAGACCAAACACAACTCACTAAACGTTTCCATACTTAACAACCACAGCTTTCCCCTCTGTGAACATGGAGAAACTGGCTGCAATTCTGCTCTGTTCAGCTCTCATAGGTACGTATGTTTCTGACAGGAGAAGGGGAACTATGCAGACTTTTTCAAAGCATTACACATCCAGTTTGGATCTTGGATTTACGCTTTACAGCAGTGTGGTTTTTTCACTAAGGGATTGATGGGTTTGTGACTTTGGAGCTGTAATGATAGCATGATGTCTTCCTCTCTAGGTAACAGCTTGGAAGATGCTATTACTGCCAGCAGTGCTGAAGTGTGTTCCTCAGAGGGCCGTAGTGTTACTCTGTCCTGTACATATTCAGTTAAAGCTGATAATCTCCAGTGGTACAGACAGGATCCTGGATCAGCTCCTCAGTTCCTCCTCCTGATCACTGACTCAAATCCGCCTTACGTGGTGGAAGCAAAACCTCCAATCCCTCGACTGACAGCCACACTGAACCAGGAGAAAAAACAAGTGGATCTGCAGATCTCCTCTGCTGCAGTGACAGACTCTGCTGTGTACTACTGTGCTCTGAGGCCCACAGTGACAGGAAACACCAACACTCTGTACAAAATCCTCTGGAGCACAGACACCACAATACTGATCAACATCCACCAGAGGGAGCCTCTCTCTCTTAGACTTTAGGGAAACAACACAACTAATGTTCAAACAACTCAACCCCCAGCAGAGAGGCCTCCTTTATTTGATGCTTCAACACCACGTTACTTTGATGTATCTCTCTCATTCATCCTGATAATGTTCAATGAGAGCATTCCACCAGGTGCCAGACTCCTGATAGACCTTCACCAACACTTCCTGTTTTTCATATTTATTCCCACAGGCCCTGAAACCTGCAGTCATCAAACCACTCTGAAAGACAAACCTGAGCGCTTCACTGATGAACATTTATAGGCCGGTTAAAATAATTGGATTTTTCTTTTAACAATTAAAAAGCTGTTTTGGCACTTGATAACTGTTTTGATGTGTTCCAGTCACACAGCACTGAGACTGCTCTAATTAACGTTTTAATGACATCCACTTAAACACAGACAGTGGCAGAATCTCACTGTCAGTATTATTAGATCTCAGCGCCGCATTTGAAACTGTTGACCACAACATATTACTAGACCGACTGGAAAACTGGGTGGGAATCGGGCACTGTTTTTATTGGTCTGAATCCTACTGAAAGGACAGGAAACACTTTGTTTCTATAGGTAACTCAACATCTGAGTGGACGAATATGACCTGTGGTGTTCCTCAAGGCTACATCCTGGGGCCTCTTCTCTTTAACATCTACATGCTTCCAGTAGCTTAGTTAATGGATAACAATGAAATAAGTTACCAAAGCTATGCAGACGACACACACGTGATAACATGAAAACCAGGAGGAAGTGTAACTGAGAGAAGTGAAATACAGATCTAAGAGGAGACAGAGAGATTCAGGGAGGAGCTAAGATGTTCCTGAACTATAGAAGAGAGAGGAACTTCCATATTCACCAGAGTTCAACACAGACCATCATCATCATCACCTTCATTCAACATGCTGTCATTAGACTATTATTTACATTCCCTACTGTTAGTTTCCATTCTAAGAGGTACGTAACATTCAGCATGAAAATGTTAATCTAATTGCTGCTCTCTCCTTTGGTACTACTGTGCTCTGAAGCCCACAGTGACAGGAAACACCAACACTCTGTACAAAAACCTCTGGAGCAAAGACAAGACAATACTGATCAACATCCACCAGAGGGAGTCTCTCTCTGTCAGACTTTAGGGAAACAACACAACTAATGTTCAAACAACTCAACCCCCAGCAGAGAGGCCTCCTTTATTTGATGCTTCAACACCACGTTACTTCAATTGATCTCTCACATTTATCCTAATAATGTTCAATGAGAGCATTCCACCAGGTGCCAGACTCCTGATGGACCTTCACCAACACTTCCCGTTTTTCATATTTATTCCCACAGGCCCTGAAATCTGCAGTCATCAAACTTCTCTGAAAGACAAACCTGAGCGCTTCACTGATGAACGTTTATAGGCCGGTTAAAATATTTGGAAAAATGGTTTTCAACAATTAAAAAGCTGTTTTGGCACTTGATAACTGTTTCGATGTGTTCCAGTCACACAGCACTGAGACTGCTCTAGTTAACGTTTTAATGACATCCGCTTAAACACAGACAGTGGCAGAATCTCACTGTCAGTATTATTAGATCTCAGCGCTGCATTTGAAACTGTTGACCACAACATATTACTAACCGACTAGAAAACTGGGTGGGACTCTGGCACTGTTTTTATTGTTCTGAATCCTACTGAAAGGACAGGAAACACTTTGTTTCTATAGGTAACTCAACATCCGAGTGGACGAATATGACCTGTGGGGTTCCTCAAGGCTCCATCCTGGGGACTCTTCTCTTTAACATCTACATGCTTCCAGTAGCTTAGTTTATGGATAACAATGAAATAAGTTACCAAATCTATGCAGACGACACACACCTGATAACATGATAACCAGGAGGAAGTGTAACTGAGAGAAGTAAAATACAGATCTAAGAGGAGACAGAGAGATTCAGGGAGGAGCTAAGATGTTCCTGAACTATAGAAGAGAGAGGAACTTCCATATTCACCAGAGTTCAACACAGACCATCATCATCATCACCTTCATTCAACATGCTGTCCCTGCAGAACTCAGCTTTTTCTATGATATGTTTTGCAATCTTATCAGGTTTGTTGCACTCTTGCTTTCTGAGTGTGGTTTTGCTAAAATAACTTTTATAACATGAAATAACAGAGTTCATCTTTCCCTCAGGCGTCAGCTGTGACGATCTGACTCCAGTCAAAACAGAAGTGTTCAGTCCAGAAGGCAGCTCTGTTACTCTGTCCTACAGATACTCCAAACAAACAGCTAGTGATGATTATTTCTTCTGGTATCGAGAATATCCAGGAGAACCACCAGAGTTCCTCCTGTCTATCTCAGGGCTTAATTTAACAAACAAAGCAGAATCACTTGGATCGGACACCAGGTTCTTCACTGACCTGTCTGAAGGAAAGCAACGAGTGGATCTGAGCATCTCCTCTGCTGCAGTGACAGACTCTGCTGTGTACTACTGTGCTGTGAAGCCCACAGTGACAGGAAACACCAACACTCTGTACAAAAACCTCTGGAGCAAAGACAACACAATACTGATCAACATCCACCAGAGGGAGCCTCTCCCTGACAAACATTAATAGCATTTGATTTTACAGTAATGTCATTGACTTGTTTGATCATTTGAATTATATGTATAATTGTTCCCTATGGGATTAATGGTTTCATAAAGATAAAGCAACACTTTCTCAGAATCAAGCAAAACTAAGAGTTTAAGAAAAAAAAAAGTGAGTCAACATCCATATGATGAATATTGATCTTTCGTGTTGTTTGTGCTGTACTATACGGTCTGTTTCTTTATTGTGTTAAGTCAGAAGTAAAGCTGTGCTATGAAAGTTAGCTTTTGCTACCTTTAGATCCACATCAATGCAAGCTAAGTAGCCTAACAGTTAGCTACATAGCTAGCAGTGAGTGAGCGTTCAGACACCGGCGCACACACTCAAACGGACTCGTGTGCCTGACTCTACCAACAGGCTTTCATGATTCTGTTTGGATATGCAAGTATAAGCCATGATAGTTTATTTTATTAACACGCTAATTTGATATGAAAATCAATGGAGGCTGAGTTAACTTTGTAGGAAAACCTACCGTCCATGACTGCCCCTGAGCTGTGTTTTATTTGTTAACTTCATAATTTTAATTTCCTGAAACATTTATTCTCCTCTCGTATTAACAGTGTGGATCATTGAGACAGTGTGGTGTCCAGAGTCTTATCCCGTTTTCCCACTTCCTCTGAGGGGACAGGAGGGGGTGCATGAAGAAAGACCTGCACCATCTTCCTCCACGCTGGGCGAAGCTGTTACCACTTGCTCAGTGTCATTTCATTTGACCAAATGTTTTATACATTTAATAGATTTTATTATTATCTATTTTGTTTTATGTCCTTTTATTTAAAACATTCTTTGAGACTTCATCTTCTGGTTCAAATTTCAATAAATGTAATTTGTATAAACACTCTTTTGTCTTTATTCTACATGAAAGTGTTAGAGATTCCATTCAAATCTGTTGATTATTCATATCTTCCTCAGGAATAGTATGTTGAGGTTTTAATGCTAAATGTATATCATGTCCTCACAGGATATAGAACGAGACAACACAGTGTGTATCCATTGTGTCTGAATGCTTCAGCTCTTCAGACCAACATAGTGAGATGTGAGCATGTTCCTAATTGTGTTGGTATGCAGCCTAGGTCTGCTCCGTTTCATAAAGCAAATCTGCCACTTTTATATTGTAGAATTGGTTAAATTAAAGCAGTCTTTAATTGTTTGTCCTAAAAATAGCAATATATGCTTTTGAAATGTAACATGTCTTTGACAAAATAACAGTATACAGTTTATATTGTGTATCACCTTTACCTTTAGTCGTGGAACGACGGATCAGCTTTTTACTCTCGCAAGGATCCTGGAGGGTGCCTGGGAGTATGCTTATCCAGTCTACATGTGTTTTGTAGACTTGGAGAAGGCATATGACCGGGTTCCCAGGGAGTCACTGTGGGAGGTGCTGCGGGAGTATGGGGTGAGGGGGTCTCTACTCAGGGCCATCCAATCTCTGTACTCCCAAAGCGAGAGCTTTGTCCGGGTCCTCGGCAGTAAGTCGGACCCATTTCAGGTGAGGGTTGGCCTCCGCCAGGGCTGCGCTTTGTCACCAATCCTGTTTGTAATATACATGGATCGGATTTCGAGGCGTAGTCGTGGGGGAGGGGGTCTGCAGTTCGGTGGACTAAGGATTGCACCACTGCTTTTTTGCAGATGATGTGGTTCTGATGGCTTCATCGGTCTGCGACCTTCAGCACTCACTGGATCGGTTCGCAACCGAGTGTGAAGCGGCTGGGATGAGGATCAGCACCTCCAAATCTGAGGCCATGGTTCTCAGCAGGAAACCGATGGACTGTCCACTCCAAGTAGGGAATGAGTCCTTACCCCAAGTGAAGGAGTTCAAGTATCTCGGGGTCTTGTTCTCGAGTGAGGGAACAATGGAGCGTGAGATGGGTCGGAGAATCGGAGCAGCGGGAGCGGTACTGCAGTCTCTTTACCGCACCGTTGTGACGAAAAGGGAGCTGAGCCAGAAGGCAAAGCTCTCTGTCTACCGGGCCATTTTCGTTCCTACCCTCACCTATGGTCATGAAGGATGGGTCATGACCGAAAGAACGAGATCGCGGGTACAAGCGGCCGAGATGGGTTTTCTCCGCAGGGTGGCTGGTGTCTCCCTTAGGGATAAGGTGAGAAGTTCGGTCATCCGGGAGGGACTCGGAGTTGAACCGCTCCTCCTTCGCGTCGAAAGGAGCCAGTTGAGGTGGTTCGGG
This sequence comes from Notothenia rossii, assembly GCF_949606895.1. Taxonomy (NCBI): domain Eukaryota; kingdom Metazoa; phylum Chordata; class Actinopteri; order Perciformes; family Nototheniidae; genus Notothenia; species Notothenia rossii. The sequence continues at coordinate 81,485,387 of NC_136907.1, read as the reverse complement.
CACCTAGTTAGGATGCCACCTAGTTAGGATGCCACCTGGGCGCCTACCTAGGGAGGTGTTCCAGGCACGTCCAGCTGGGAAGAGACCAAGGGGTAGACCTAGAACCAGATGGAGGGATTATATCTCTTCTCTGGCCTGGGAGCGCCTTGGGATCCCCCAGTCAGAGCTGGTTGATGTGGCCAGGGAAAAGAAAGTTTGGGGCTCTCTGCTGGAACTGCTACCTCCGCGACCCGACCACGGATAAGCGGGAGAAGATGGATGGATGGATGGATGGATCACCTTTAGCTTGGAAATACATAGATGTGTTTTTTTAAACTATAAAATAAATAAATAGACAGACCCTTTATCAATCCCAAATTGGGCAATGATTTAACAGCAGCAGTGTGTTCAGGTATTCAAGTATTTAAAATTGGAATAAAGTATGAACTACACAACACAAGTCTAATGCACAGCAATCCATAAGAGAAGTCCGATATGTCCATGAAACTCCCCAGGAGGCACCAACACTAACGTGGCCGAGTGGACTCGAGTTTGCTGCATGAGTTGCACTGTATGATCTGTGGTGTAGTGGGCTGTCACTCAAAAACTGAGTAGCCAATGGGGACGCATCCCTGAAAGTCCCACCCACCTGGGACGTTTGTGTCAAAATCTAAAACAAAAAATGAGGGAGCGCAAACGAGAAGAGCTGCAGCGAGAGCAAAAGTCTGATCATTGAGAAAGAAGAAAAAGAACTGCAAACAAAAACCTCTGTTAAAACAAAGAAAAAAGACTTATAGTTTACGTGATTACACAAATGATTTGTTTGCAACTTATAGTTTTATTGTTGAAATTAAATGTATTTTGCTTGACTCAGTTTTTTTTCTCTTAAACTCTTAGTTTTGATTGATTCTGAGAAAGTGTTGCTTTATCCTTAGGAAACAAAACTAATCCCATCCCTACCATACAAAACACATGTACTGCCTTTGATTCACATCCAAAGTTTCCAATGTTTAATTCAATCAGTTAATCTGGCATTTTATAACAGGTACAAATTAAAGTAGGTAGTCTCCACACAAAAAAAGACATGTTTCAGTCAGTCAATGATTGCATGTGGTGTACCACAGGTTTCAATCCTAGGTCCTTTCACTTTGTCATTATCTCTGAGCACAATGCGATCAAAGGTTCTATTGGAACAGCAGCTTGTGTTGTGGTGTTCAAGACCTTTTAAATGTTGGGGATGAAGAAAAAATCTTATTAGATTAAGATCCTTTTAAACAGTTTTCTCTCTCGATGAAAAACCTCTCACTAATCTGACTTCACGTTAATGCCCGTCATTGTCATTGCTATGTTTTTTTTTAATTGACTGATCAAACATTTTAAATCCCCTCTCTCAATAATCTGGTTCAAATCACAGACTTAAGTTTTGATTGCTTTTGTTCTTATCTTTATAAAACAAGTTACTCTGGTGGTCTGTGATTAATCGTGGTGTACCACAGGGTTCTATTCTAGGTCCTCTGACTTTTTATTTACAGACTGCCTTTGGATCTTTTACCCAGGAGGAAGTGTAACAGAGAGAAGTGAAATACAGATTTAAGAGGAGACAGAGAGATTCAGGGAGGAGCTAAGATGTTCCTGAACTATAGAAGAGAGAGGAACTTCCATATTCACCAGAGTTCAACACAGACCATCATCATCATCACCTTCATTCAACATGCTGTCCCTGCAGAACTCAGCTTTTTCTCTGATATGTTTTGCAATCTTATCAGGTTAGTTGCACTCTTGCTTTCTGAGTGTGGTTTTGCTCAAATACATTTTATAACATGAAATAACAGAGTTAATCTTTCCCTCAGGCGTCAGCTGTCAAGACCGGACTCCAGTCAAAACAGAAGAGTTCAGTCCAGAAGGCAGCTCTGTTACTCTGTCCTACAGATACTCCAAACAAACAGCTGGTGATGATTATTTCTTCTGGTATCGACAATATCCAGGAGAACCACCAGAGTTCCTCCTGTCTATCTCAGGGCTTAATTTCACACAAAAAGCAGAATCACTTGGATCGGACACCAGGTTCTTCACTGACCTGTCTGAAGGAAAGCAACGAGTGGATCTGAGCATCTCCTCTGCTGCAGTGACAGACTCTGCTGTGTACTACTGTGCTGTGAAGCCCACAGTGACAGGAAACACCAACACTCTGTACAAAAACCTCTGGAGCAAAGACAACACAATACTGATCAACATCCACCAGAGGGAGTCTCTCTCTGTCAAACTTTAGGGAAACAACACAACTAATGTTCAAACAACTCAACCCCCAGCAGAGAGGCCTCCTTTATTTGATGCTTCAACACCACGTTACTTTAATTTATCTCTCACATTTATCCTGATAATGTTAAATGAGAGCATTCCACCAGGTGCCAGACTTCGATGGACCTTCACCAACACTTCCTGTTTTTCATATTTATTCCCACAGGCCCTGAAAAGTGCAGTCATCAAATTTCTCAAAATGAATAACTTTGGCGCTTCACTGATGAACATCTATAGGACTGCTCTAATTAACGTCTTTAATGACATCCACTTAAAAACAGACAGTGGCAGAATCTCACTGTCAGTATTATTAGATCTCAGCGCTGCATTTGAAACTGTTGACCACAACATATTACTAGACCGACTGGAAAACTGGGTGGGACTCTGGCACTGTTTTTATTGGTCTAAATCCTACTGAAAGGACAGGAAACACTTTGTTTCTATAGGTAACTCAACATCTGAGTGGACGAATATGACCTGTGGGGTTCCTCAAGGCTCCATGCTGGAGACTCTTCTCTTTAACATCTACATGCTTCCAGTAGCTTAGTTAATGGATAACAATGAAATAAGTTACCAAAGCTATGCAGACGACACACACGTGATGACATGAAAACCAGGAGGAAGTGTAACTGAGAGAAGTGAAATACAGATCTAAGAGGAGACAGAGAGATTCAGGGAGGAGCTAAGATGTTCCTGAAATATAGAAGAGAGAGGAACTTCCATATTTACCAGAGTTCAACACAGACCATCATCATCATCACCTTTGTTCAACATGCTGTCATTACATCATTGTGTAATCTTTTTCTTTTTAGTTTCAGTCATAAGAGGTATGTAACATTCTTTGTAAAAAAGTTGAATTACAGATTAATTTTACGCGATTTATTTTAATTGCTTTGAAATGTGATCTATTAACTGAGTCTTTTGAATTACTCCTCTATTCAGTCAGCTGTGAAGATCTCACTCCATCAGAGCAAGAAGAGTTCAGTCCAGAAGGCAGCTCTGTTACTCTGTCCTACAGATACTCCAAAAATATAAAAGCTAGTGGTTATTTCTTCTGGTATCGACAATATCCACGAAAACAACCGGAGTTTCTTCTTTACATCTTGGGAAAACTTTTGACAAGACAAGCAGAGTCTCTGAAATCAGACACAAAGTTCTCTTCTATACGGTCTGCAGGAAAGAACATACATCTGAACATCTCCTCTGCTGCAGTGACAGACTCTGCTGTGTACTACTGTGCTGTGAGGCCCACAGTGACAGGAAACACCAACACGCTGTACAAAAACCTCTGCAGCTTCTCCCTGAACATTCACACACTTCAGATCCCGCCTTTTTCTGAACAACATCGCCATCAAGTGGACACCTCGAACAGTACAACTTCTCCTCAAAGTGACACACATCCAAGCTCTGAGGGAGACTCCAAAGATGAAGAGCAGTCGGTCCGGCCTGTCCGTCCACCGGCTCCTGAATGTGGATGAACTGGTTCAACTGGTCCTGACTAACATACGGTTCACTGCAGTGTGAGGTGGAACAGTTCATGGTGAAGAACTAGCGTTAGATCGTTGCAGTGGTGTAATGTAACTAAGTACATTTACTCAAACTGTCCGGAAGTACAACATTGAGGTAATTGTACTTTTTTACTAATGTATAGTTTGACTTCATTACATTGTGTAGGCAAGTGTTGTTCTTTTTAATTCACTACGTGTATTTTACAGATTGACTGACATAGCAGATTTAGGATATTAATACACAATATAAATCAACACACATTATATTATAGATGAAGCTACCCAGTACTCTATGAAGTCATTCAAATAAACCCCACCTTTACCCCCATCAATCATTTTAACAACCAAAAAGACCTGGTGCTTAAAATCGCCACTTTGGACAATGCGTACTTTTACTTTTTACGTAAAGTTTTTTTTTAAGCTAATACTTTTTGACTCTTATTGAAGTTACTTTTGAATGCAAATGATGAGAGTACTTCTTCCCCCTCTGGATTGCTGACTCATTATATTCTTTGCTCCACAGCTTCTTCCTGACGGACACCAGCTCCTCCTCTTCAAAGTTTCCAGTCCATTAGACAGACTCTTATTCTCTTGCAGATATCATATATCATGTACATCCATACAGATTGAGGAATAATCAATACTTTTTCTGAAAAATCAATGGAGTATTGTGAAAGGATAGAGCAACCTGACAAATCCAAACACCTCACCACATCATCACATGTATTCCAATAGTACTCCCTTCATGCTGTTCATGAGTCAAATGATGCAACAAATGCCCGATTTAATGTGGGTTCAAAAGCCTGAGGAGGAAATCATGGTTTCAAAGAGTCAGCTGATAACCAGCTTTGTAGTTCCTGTTATATCTGATCAGGAGCTTTAGTTTTGCCTGAAAGGCCTCCATTAGACTCTTTGTTTATTCCCATATCAACATCTCTATGGAGCTAACCAATCAGAGCAGACTGGGCTCTGGTTTCAGACAGAGGGTGAAAAGAGGTGCTGCAACACAGGCAGTATGAACATCTACAAATTCTGAAAATGTTCTGAAAATCTGAAAATCTGAAAATGTTTCCTTTTTCTAAATCTATTTTTTTTCTCCAAAGAAACCCCGATATTGTGATTTTTTTCCCTGAATGTCTCAAATTTTGACTTTACGGGGAATATCAACAGTTTGAGTTTCTGAAAAAATCAAAGATTTCTGAAAGAAATCAGAAAAAGACTAACATTTTTGAGTTTATTCTGAAAATCTCAATCCAATTATTTCAAAATCCTGATTTTTCCCTGAAATTCAGACTAAAAATTTTGATATTTTTCAGAAAATACCAGAAATCCGAAATGTTCAGAAAATCTCGATATTGAGACATTTTGGGGAGAAAACAAATTCAAACTTTTTCTGAGAATTCTGAATTCAGATTTTTTTGAAAATTCTGAATTCTGACTTTTTCAGAAAATGTTGGAGCTTTGCCTTTTCCCCTGATAATGTATGCATCTGAAAAGATGTAGGGGGTATCCCAAATGTACCTAAATCCTCCACCACACACACATTTAACAATACTCAACAAAGATCACACCGAGGCTCTGGAGTCAGCAGCAGGTCTGAGAGAGAGAAGGCTTCCTGGAGCTCCTCCTTTAATGACTGGCTCTGGCTGCTGATAGGCCAGCTGAGGGTGAGGGGATCCAATCAGCCGCCAGTCTGAGGTGCTCAGGCAGGTTCTGATCAGCTGCTGATTACCTGCAGGGAAACACAGGGGAAAAGAGAAAATAGCAGGAGGACACAACAAACAACAGCCCGCCTGATGGCACCACGTAACACTGATACAGAGTCATTTATAGAGTTCACATCTTCTGGTTCAGTGTAGAGTTTGTTAAGACCTGAAAAGGTGAACGTGTCCATCAAGTCTTAAAGAGTCCCTGTTCCTCTCTCTGTGGTGTTCTCTCTCCTGTAGTGTCTTCTAGGTGCATGTTGTACTGACTGAACATTCACCTGAGGGAGTCTCTCTCTGTTAAATAATAGTAATAATAATCAATAGTTTGTGATGATACAGTAATGTAGTTTACCTGCTTGATCATTGGACATCTATTAACAATTGCTCCCTACCATACAAAGGCATGTACTGTCTTTGATTCACATCCACACGTTCAAATGTTTAACTCAGTCAGTGAATCTGGCCTTTTGTCAAACGCTGAAATAAAAGTAAGTAGTCTCCATGAACTTAAAATACGTTCTTTTCAGTTTTTCTGTGAGTCTGTGATTTCACGTGGTGTACCACAGGGTTCAAGCCTAGGTCCTCTCACTTTGTCATTGGATTCAGTTTATCTTTAAGCACAACCTGATCATAGGTTATATTGGAACAGCAGCTTATGTTGTGGTGTTCAAGACCTTTTAAATGACAACTGTGAATCAATATTCTGATTAGATTAAGATATTTTTAAGCAGATCTATCTCTCGATGAAACACCTCTCACTAATCTGACTTCACCTTAACGCCCGTCATTGTTATTGCTAAGTTTTTGTACATTTCAATGTATGTGTCAGTGAGAAACACAAAGAGAACTAAATGTTTTAAATATGAGAAAAGTATTTTGCTAGCTTAAAACCAGTAAAACATGATTCTCTGGCCCCGCCCACTGACGTTTATATCAACCAATGAGATGATCTGTGAGATGTTTGAGGAACTAAAAGCACAATGATCTGATGTTGAGGAGAAGGGCTGAGCAGCAGAGAGGCTGTTTCCTGCTTCACTTCTTTAGGAGGAGAACTCATCTGCTGACTGTTTGACTTCAACATCTCCAAAGACATGTTGCTTTACCTCTGTTTACTCTTCTCTCTCTTCATAGGTGAGTGTTGGAACAGAGATAAAGTCTAATTTAACCCGCTGTATTAACCAGAGATTTCATAACTGGAGTTTTGATTGTGTAAGGCAGCAGCCGTTGTGATCCATGAAGACATTTGGTCATGTTTTATCTCAAACTGATCAAAGATGACAGGAAATTGAAGACCCTCCGTTGAGTCTCTTAATGTTCAAATCTCCTGCAGACTAACTGACATGAGTAATTCTCATTTTGCAGCCCTTGGCTCCATGAACAGCATAAAGCCATAAAGAAGTGAAGAACATGTTGCAGAGGGCAGAAACATCAGCCTGACATGTAAATATGAGGGGAGTATCTACAATATCCAGTGGTACCGACAATACCAGAGATCCAGACCAGAGTTCCTGCTCTACATCACAGAGGCAGGAGTGATCCATCCCACTGAATCTGATTTCTCTGCTCACATTGACAAAACAGAGAAACGAGTTGATCTGGAGATCATCTCAGCTAAAGAGACAGACTCTGCTGTGTACTACTGTGCTCTGAGGCCCACAGTGACAGGAAACACCAACACTCTGTACAAAAACCTCTGGAGCACAGACAACACAATACTGATCAACATCCACCAGAGGGAGTCTCTCTCTGTCAGAGTTTAGGAGATAAGACGACTAACGTTCAAACAACTCAGCCACCAGCAGAGGCTTCCTTTCTCTTCACTGCTGGTTCATTCTCTATCTCTGCAATACATATTTATATGTTGGTCTGAATCTCTTTCAATATTAAAAGATAGGTATTATTTAAAAATAAATCACATTTATCTGACTGGATCTGAATGTGTTGTGGACTTGCAGAAGGTTTACGATCGTGCTCCCTGAGTGTGGAAGAACTGAAGGACTTTAGGCAGGGCTCGAGTTATAATCTGAGCTTTATGGGGGTCTTTAAAACTAACTTTAGTAGCGGAGATAAATATATCAATAACAGCCGGGTAATAACGTTAATAACGGGTGATATTTGTTTTTCTTTTAGCCTATTTACCTCGTTAACGTAAATAAAGCTCATTACATTGAAGAATGCATTATTTGTGATTAAAATAATGGTTGTTGGTAATGTATTACCGACCCCCACAGTTGTATGACTTCCCTGCTTTCATAGGAGCTCAGACCCTCCTTATGAGATCAGCTCCCATTGGGTCCCACATAACTGGAACCCTGAGTTCAGGGTACCAGGGTCATTCATATATTCAGTCTATCTGTAACCGGAGGAAGAACTTCCACCCTGTACTCGGCACAAACTCAAACACATCCTCCAGAGAGTGCTGCTCTCTGCCATGTTGTCCCGTATTAGCCAGTGTGTACCACAGGGTTCAATCCTAGGTCCTCTGACTTTTAATGTACAGACTGCCTTTGGATCTGTTACCCAGGAGGAAGTGTAACTGAGAGAAGTGAAATACAGATCTCAGAGGAGACAGAGAGATTCAGGGAGGAGCTAAGATGTTCCTGAACTATAGAAGAGAGAGGAACTTCCATATTCACCAGAGTTCAACACAGACCATCATCATCATCACCTTCATTCAACATGCTGTCATTAGACTATTATTTACATTCCCTACTGTTAGTTTCCATTCTAAGAGGTACGTAACATTCTGCATGAAAACGTTAACTTCTAATGTTGATCAAATGTGATCTATTAACTGAGTCTTTTGAATTACTCCTCTCTTCAGGGGTCAGCTGTGAAAATCTCACTGCATTACAGAGAGAAGAGTTCAGTCCAGAAGGCAGCTCTGTTACTCTGTCCTACAGATACTCCAAAACTATAACGTCTAGTGAAGATTTCTTCTGGTATCGACAATATCCTGGAGAACCACCAGAGTTTCTTCTCTACATCTCAGGAACAAGTTTTACAAGATTTGAGTCTCTGAAATCAGACACAAAGTTCTCTTCTAAACTGTCTGCAGGAAAGAACATACATCTGAGCCTCTCCTCTGCTGCAGTGACAGACTCTGCTGTGTTCTACTGTGTTGTGAGGCCCACAGTGACAGGAAACACCAACACTCTGTACAAAAACACCAGCGGACACACTGACAAGCTGCTGGAAGCCTTTCCTCCACACTGTTGGACTGAGCTGTTCACCTCCACTAGAGGGCCACATTACCAAGTAGGCGGTGCACGTCTTCTGCACTGTGTTCAACCATCAAGTCAATAAGAAGTGCTGCTGTGAAGAGAACCATCCTCACACTGAATGCTGAACATCAGCTACTTCCTGCTGCTGATTTAAACCTTGTTGTAGAGATGGAACATTGGCTGTGGATTATTCTTGCTGCTCTCTCCTTTGGTAAGATAGAAACTACAACATGTTTCTAGGTAACTGTTTAAAGCTACTGATTGTTCTCCTTTAATCCTTCATCTTTATTGATTCATCTCTTCCTCTGCATGGTTTCTTCTTCCCCAGAGTGTAAAGGACAAGACACAGTGACCCAGACACAAGGAGAAGTCAGCGCTACTGAAGGAGACACAGTTACACTTGACTGCACATTTCAGACATCTCAGACAGCCTCTCTGTTCTGGTACAAACAAGAAGTCAATGGTTACCCAAAGTACATGCTGAAGCGTTTCTCAGACATTGTAGAGAATGCTGCAGAGTTCCAGAAAGACAGATTTGATGCTACAATCAACGATAAATCAGTTCCTCTGCAGATCTCCTCTGCTGCAGTGACAGACTCTGCTGTGTACTACTGTGCTCTGAGGCCCACAGTGACAGGAAACACCAACACTCTGTACAAAAACCTCTGGAGCAAAGACAACACAATACTGATCAACATCCACCAGAGGGAGCCTCTCTCTGACAAACATCAATAGTTTTTGATTAAAAAGTAATGTAGTTTACCTGCTTGATAATTTGAGTTATATGTACAATTGTTCACTTCCATACAAACACATGGACTGCCTTTGATTAACATCTGCAAGTTAAAATGTTTAACTCAATCAGTGAATCTGGCCTTTTATCACAGCTTGAAATACAAGTACTGTCTCCATAAACTTAAAATAAGTGTTTATGTGTTTATGTCAGTCTGTGACTTAATGTGGTGTACCACAGGGTTCAATCCTAGGTCCTCTCACTTTCTCATTGGTTTCAGTTTATCTCTGAGCACAATGTGATCGAAGGTTCTATTGGAACAACAGCTTTTGTTGTGGTGTTCAAGACCTTTTAAATGTTGGGTATGAAGTACAATTCTTATTAAGATCATTTAAAAAAGATTTCTCTCGTTGAAACACCTCTCACTAATCTGACTTCACGTTAACGCCCATCATTGTTATTATTACGTTTTAATTTACTGACTGATCAAACACTTTGAATCACCTCTCTCAATAATCTGGTACAAATCACACACTCAAGTTTTGAATGCTTTTGTTCTTATCTTTATAAAACAAGTTACTCTGGTGGTCTGTGATTAATCGTGGTGTACCACAGGGTTCAAACCGAGGTCCTCTGACTTTTTGTTGACAGACTGCCTTTGGATCTGTCACCAAGGAGGACGTGTAACTGAGAGAAGTGAAATACAGATCTAAGAGCAGACAGAGAGATTCAGGGAGGAGCTAAGATGTTCCTGAACTATAGAAGAGAGAGGAACTTCCATATTCACCAGAGTTCAACACAGACCATCATCATCATCACCTTCATTCAACATGCTGTCATTAGACTATTATTTACATTCCCTACTGTTGGTTTCCATTCTAAGAGGTACGTAACATTCTGCATGAAAACGTTAATCTAATTGTTGCTCTCTCATTTGGTAAGATAGAAACTACAACATGTTTCTAGGTAACTGTTTAAAGCTACTGATTGTTCTCCTTTAATCCTTCATCTTTATTGATTCATCTCTTCCTCTGCATGGTTTCTTCTTCCCCAGAGTGTAAAGGACAAGACACAGTGACCCAGACACCAGGAGAAGTAAGCGCTACTGAAGGAGACACAGTTACACTTGACTGCACATTTAGGAAATCTAATACAGCCCTGACAGCCTATCTGTTCTGGTACAAACAAGAAGTCAATGGTTACCCAAAGTACATGTTGAAGCGTTACTCAAAAACTGGAGAGAATGCTGAAGAGTTCCAGAAAGACAGATTTGATGCTACAATCAACGAGACATCAGTTCCTCTGCAGATCTCCTCTGCTGTAGTGACAGACTCTGCTGTGTACTACTGTGCTCTGAAGCCCACAGTGACAGGAAACACCAACACTCTGTACAAAAACACCAGCTGACACACTGACAAGCTGCTGGAAGCCTTTCCTCCACACTGTTGGACTGAGCTGTTCACCTCCACTAGAGGGCCACATTATCAAGTAGGCGGTGCACGTCTTCTGCACTGTGTTCAACCATCCAGTCAATAAGAAGTGCTGCTGTGAAGAGAACCATCCTCACACTGAATGCTGAACATCAGCTACTTCCTGCTGCTGATTTAAACCTTGTTGTAGAGATGGAACATTGGCTGTGGATTATTCTTGCTGCTCTCTCCTTTGGTAAGATAGAAACTACAACATGTTTCTAGGTAACTGTTTAAAGCTACTGATTGTTCTCCTTTAATCCTTCATCTTTATTGATTCATCTCTTCCTCTGCATGGTCTCTTCTTCCCCAGAGTGTAAAGGACAAGACACAGTGACCCAGACACCAGGAGAAGTCAGCGCTACTGAAGGAGACACAGTTACACTTGACTGCACATTTCAGACATCTCAGACATCTAATACAGCCTCTCTGTTCTGGTACAAACAAGAAGTCAATGGTTACCCAAAGTACATGTTGATGCGTTACTCAGCAACTGGAGAGAATGCTGCAGAGTTCCAGAAAGACAGATTTGATGCTACAATCAACAAGACATCAGTTCCTCTGCTGATCTCCTCTGCTGCAGTGACAGACTCTGCTGTGTACTACTGTGCTCTGAGGCCCACAGTGACAGGAAACACCAACACTCTGTACAAAAACCTCTGGAGCAAAGACAACACGATACTGATCAACATCCACCAGAGGGAGTCTCTCTCTGACAAACATCAATAGTTTTTGATTAAAAAGTAATGTAGTTTACCTGCTTGATCATTTGAGTTATATGTACAATTGTTCACTTCCATACAAACACATGGACTGCCTTTGATTAACATCTGCAAGTTAAAATGTTTAACTCAATCAGTGAATCTGACCTTTTATCGCAGCTTGAAATACAAGTACTGTCTCCATAAACTTAAAATAAGTGTTTATGTTTTTATGTCAATCTGTGACTTAATGTGGTGTACCACAGGGTTCAATCCTAGGTCCTCTCACTTTCTCATTGGTTTCAGTTTATCTATGAGCACGATGTGATCGAAGGTTCTATTGGAACAACAGCTTGTGTTGTGGTGTTCAAGACCTTTTAAATGTTGGGTATGAAGTAGAATTCTTATTATATTAAGATCATTTTAAACAGATTTCTCTCTCGTTGAAACACCTCTCACTAATCTGACTTCACGTTAATGCCCATCATTGTTATTGCTACTGGTCCTGACTAACATACGGTTCACTGCAGTGTGAGGTGGAACAGTTCATGGTGAAGAACTAGCGTTAGATTGTTGCAGTGGTGTAATGTAACTAAGTACATTTACTCATACTGTCTGGAAGTAAAACATTGAGGTAATTGTACTTTTTTACTAAAGTATACTTTGACTTCATTACATTGTGTAGGCAAGTGTTGTTCTTTTTACTTCACTACGTGTATTTTACAGATTGACTGACATAGCAGATTTAGGATATTAATACACAATATAAATCGACACACATTATATTATAGATGAAGCTACCCAGTACTCTATGAAGTCATTCAAATAAACCCCACCTTTACCCCCATCAATCATTTTAACAACCAAAAAGACCTGGTGCTTAAAATATTCACTTTGCATAACGCATTCAATTCAATTCAAAACCTTTATTTATCCAGGTAAAATCCCATTGAGATCAATGATCTCTTTTTCAAGGGAGACCTGCATACTTTTACTTTTTACGCAAAAAAAATGTTTATGCTAATTCTTTTTGACTCTTATTGAGGTTACATTTGAATGCAGGAATTTGACTTTTTTAGTATTACTACTTTTACTGAAGTAAATGATCAGAGTACTTCTTCCCCCTCTGGATTGCTGACTCATTATATTCTTTGCTCCACGGCTTCTTCCTGACGGACACCAGTTCCTCCTCTTCAAAGTTTCCAGTCCATTAGACAGACTCTTATTCTCTTGCAGATATCATATATCATGTACATCCATACAGATTGAGGAATAATCAATACTTTTTCTGAAAAATCAATGGAGTATTGTGAAAGGATAGAGCAACCTGACAAATCCAAACACCTCACCACATCATCACATGTATTCCAATAGTACTCCCTTCAATCAATCAATCAATGTTTATTTATATAGCCCAATATCACAAATGTTACATTCGTCTCAGTGGACTTCACAGTTTGTACAGAATATCAGTATGACAATACGACACCCTCTGTCCTTAGACCCTCACATCGTACAAGGAAAAACTTCCAGAGAAAACCCACAGTTTAAAGGGGAAAATGGGAGAAACCTCAGGGAGAGCAACAGAGGAGGGATCCCTCTCCCAGGACGGACAGACGTGCAATAGATGCCGTGTATAAATTGAAAAGATAATACATTTGCAACATAGGTAGTCCAAATGTTTGGAAATGCATGTGTGTATAATAGGAAGATGAATCCACGAGTATATCCATCCAGGACTTATGATCCAGGACCACAGCCACGACTCAAGATCCAGGACTCGCAATCCAGGACTCGCAATCCATGACACAGGACCGCAGGATCATCCATGACTCCGGATCCCGGCGTATATAGACACCAAAAAGAAAGACATTTGGGGAAGCTGGGTTAATCGGAACATGAGAGTACACAGGTATAGACAGAGAGAAGGAAGAAGTAAGATGTCCCCCGACAAACTAAGCCTATATCAGCTAAACTAGGGGCTGAATCTAATCAGCCCTAACTATAAGCTTTATCAAAAAGGAAGGTCTTAAGCGCACTCTTAAAAACGGATAGGGTGTCTGCCGTCCGAACACAAACTGGAAGCTGATTCCACAAAAGTGGAGCTTGATAAGAAAAGGCTCTGGCTCCCATTGTACTTTTAGAGACTCTAGGAACAACCAACAACCCTGCATTCTTGGAACGCAATGCCCTAGTAGGACAGTAGGGTATAATGAGTTCTTTAAGGTAAGATGGCGCCTGCCCATTAAGGGCTTTGTAGGCGAGAAGAAGAATTTTAAATTCTATCCTGCGTTCTATAGGGAGCCAGTGTAAGGCAGCCAGAACAGGAGTAATGTGGTCCCTTTTCCTAACTCTGGTTAGTACACGAGCTGCAGCATTTTGAATCAGCTGAAGCGACTTGACTGACTTCTTGGTACACCCTGATAATAAGGAGTTACAATAATCCAGCCTTGAAGTAACAAATGCATGGACTAGTTTCTCTGCATCGTTTTGAGGCAAGATATGCCTGATTTTTGCAATGTTACGTAGATGGAAGTAGGCGGTCCTTGAGATTGATTTTATGTGGGCGTTAAAGGATAAATCCTGATCAAATATAACACCAAGATTCCTTACAGTCTCACTGGAGGCCAAATTAATGCCATCCATAGTTAATATATCTTTAGATAATTTGTTTCGTAGATTCTTCGGGCCAAGTACAATAACTTCAGTTTTGGTCGTGTTTAACATAAAAAAATGTAAGGTCATCCACGTTTTTAAGTCCTTGAGGCAGTCTTGAATTTTATTTAGATGATTAATTTCATCAGGCTTGATTGATAAATATAGTTGAGTATCATCCGCATAACAATGAAAGTTTACAGAATGATTCCTTATAATATTGCCTAACGGAAGCATATATAGGGTGAACAAAATAGGTCCAAGCACTGAGCCCTGTGGCACTCCATGGCTAACTTTGGTTTGCATGGAAGATTCATCGTTGACACGTACAAACTGAGAGCGTTCAGATAGATAGGACCTAAACCAGCCTAAAGCAGTTCCCTGTATGCCAACTAAGTGCTCTAGTCTTTGCAATAGGATATCATGGTCGATAGTATCAAATGCAGCACTAAGATCGAGCAAGACAAGAATAGAGACAAGTCCCTTGTCTGAGGCTATTAGAATGTCATTTCATGCTGTTCATGAGTCAAATGATGCAACAAATGCCCGATTTAATGTGGGTTCAAAAGCCTGAGGAGGAAATCATGGTTTCAAAGAGTCAGCTAATAACCAGCTTTGTAGTTCCTGTTATTTCTGATCAGGAGCTTTAGTTTTGCCTGAAAGGCCTCCATTAGACTCTTTGTTTATTCCCATATCAACATCTCTATGGAGCTAACCAATCAGAGCAGACTGGGCTCTGGTTTCGGACAGAGGGTGAAAAGAGGTGCTGCAGCACAGGCAGTATGAACATCTACAAATTCTGACATTTTTCCTGAATATCTGAAAATATGTACTTTTTCTAAATCTGTTTTTTTTCTCCAAAGAAAACCCGATATTGTGATTTTTTCCCCTGAATTTCTCAACTTTTGACTTTACGGGGAATATCAACAGTTTGAGTATCTGAAAAAATCAAAGATTGCTGAAAAAATTAGAAAAAAATCAGAAAAGACTATAACCTTTTTGAATTTATTCTGAAAATCTCAATCCAATAGTTTCAAAATCCTGACTTTTTCCAGAAATTCTCATAATTCAGACTAAAGATTTTGAGATTTTTCAGAAAATACCAGAAATCAGAAATGTTCAGAAAAGCTCAATATTGTGACATTTCGGAGGGAAAACAAATTCAAACTTTTTCTGTGAATTCTGAATTCTGACTTTTTTCTGAAGAATTCTGAATTCAGATTTTTTTTGAAAATTCTGAATTCTGACTCTTTCAGAAAATGTTGGAACTTTGCCTTTTCCCCTGATAATGTGTGCATCTGAAAAGATGTAGAGGGTATCCCAAACGTGCCTAAATCCTCCACCACACACACATTTAAAAATCCTCAACAAAGATCACACCGAGGCTCTGGAGTCAGCAGCAGGTCTGAGAGAGAGAAGGCTTCCTGGAGCTCCTCCTTTAATGACTGGCTCTGGCTGCTGATAGGCCAGCTGAGGGTGAGGGGATCCAATCAGCCGCCAGTATGAGGTGCTCAGGCAGGTTCTGATCAGCTGCTGATTACCTGCAGGGAAACACAGGGGAAAAGAGAAAATAGCAGGAGGACACAACAAACAACAGCCCGCCTGCTGGCACCACGTAACACTGATACAGAGTCATTTATAGAGTTCACATCTTCTGGTTCAGTGTAGAGTTTGTTAAGACCTGAAAAGGTGAACGTGTCCATCAAGTCTTAAAGAGTCCCTGTTCCTCTCTCTGTGGTGTTCTCTCTCCTGTAGTGTCTTCTAGGTGCATGTTGTACTGACTGAACATCCACCTGAGGGAGTCTCTCTCTGTTAAACATCAATAGTTTGTGATGATACAGTAATGTAGTTTACCTGCTTGATCATTGGAAATCTATTAACAATTGCTCTCTACCATACAAACACATGTACTGTCTTTGATTCACATCCACACGTTCAAATGTTTAACTCAGTCAGTGAATCTGGCCTTTTGTCACACGCTGAAATAAAAGTAAGTAGTCTCCATGAACTTAAAATACATTATTTTCAGTTTTTCTGTGAGTCTGTGATTTCACGTGGTGTACCACAGGGTTCAAGCCTAGGTCCTCTTACTTTGTCATTGGATTCAGTTTATCTTTATGCACAACCTGAACATAGGTTCTATTGGAACAGCAGCTTATGTTGTGGTGTTCAAGACCTTTTAAATGACAACTGTGAATCAATATTCTGATTAGATTAAGATATTTTTAAGCAGATTTATCTCTCGATGAAACACCTCTCACTAATCTGACATCACCTTAACGCCCGTCATTGTAATTGCTACGTTTTTGTACATTTCAATGTATGTGTCTGTGAGAAACACAAAGAGAACTAAATGTTTTAAATATGAGAAAAGTATTTTGATGGCTTAAAACCAGTAAAACATGATTATCTGCCCACGCACACTGACGTTTATATCAACCAATGAGGTGATCTGTGAGATGTTTGAGGAACTAAAAGCACAATGATCTGATGTTGAGGAGAAGGGCTGAGCAGCAGAGAGGCTGTTTCCTGCTTCACTTCTGCAGGAGGAGAACTCATCTGCTGACTGTTTGACTTCAACATCTCCAAAGACATGTTGCTTTACCTCTGTTTACTCTTCTCTCTCTTCATAGGTGAGTGTTGGAACAGAGATAAAGTCTCATTTAACCCGCTGTATTAGCCAGAGATTTCATAACTGGAGGTTTGATTGTGTAAGGCAGCAGCCGTTGTGATCCATGAAGACATTTGGTCATGTTTTATCTCAAACTGATCAAAGATGATAGGAAATTGAAGACCCTCCGTTGAGTCTCTTAATGTTCAAATCTCCTGCAGACTAACTGACATGAGTAATTCTCATTTTGCAGCCCTGGGCTCCATGAACAGCATAAAGCCAGAAAGAAGTGAAGAACATGTTGCAGAGGGCAGAAACATCAGCCTGACATGTAAATATGAGGGGAGTATCTACAATATCCTTTGGTACCGACAATACCAGAGATCCAGACCAGAGTTCCTGCTCTACATCACAGAGGCAGGAGTGATCCATCCCACTGAATCTGATTTCTCTGCTCACATTGACAACACAGAGAAACGAGTTGATCTGGAGATCATCTCAGCTAAAGAGACAGACTCTGCTGTGTACTACTGTGCTCTGACGCCCACAGTGACAGGAAACACCAACACTCTGTACAAAAACCTCTGAACCAAAATATCCCTCTCTGTTCTGGTACAAACAAGAAGTCAATGGTTACCCAAAGTACATGCTGAAGCGTTACTCAGCAACTGGAGAGAATGCTGCAGAGTTCCAGAAAGACAGATTTGATGCTACACTCAACGAGACATCAGTTCCTCTGCAGATCTCCTCTGCTGCAGTGACAGACTCTGCTGTGTACTACTGTGCTCTGCAGCCCACAGTGACAGGAAACACCAACACTCTGTACAAAAACCTCTGGAGCAAAGACAACACAGTACTGATCAACATCCACCAGAGGGAGCCTCTCTCTGACAAACATCAATAGTTTTTGATTAAAAAGTAATGTAGTTTACCTGCTTGATAATTTGAGTTATTTGTACAGTTGTTCACTTCCATACAAACACATGGACTGCCTTTGATTAACATCTGCAAGTTAAAATGTTTAACTCAATCAGTGAATCTGGCCTTTTATCACAGCTTGAAATACAAGTACTTTCTCCATAAACTTAAAATAGGTGTTTATGTTGTTATGTCAATCTGCGACTTAATGTGGTGTACCGCAGGGTTCAATCCTAGGTCCTCTCACTTTCTCATTGGTGTCAGTTTATCTCCAAGCACAATGTGATCGAAGGTTCTATTGGAACAACAGCTTGTGTTGTGGTGTTCAAGACCTTTTAAATATTGGGTATGAAGTACAATTCTTATTATATTAAGATCATTTAAAAAAGATTTCTCTCTCGTTGAAACACCTCTCACTAATCTGACTTCACGTTAACGCCCATCATTGTTATTATTACGTTTTTTATTTACTGACTGATCAAACACTTTGAATCACCTCTCTAAATAATCTGGTACAAATCACACAGTCAAGTTTTGATTGCTTTTGTTCTTATCTTTATAAAACAAGTTACTCTGGTGGTCTGTGATTAATCGTGGTGTACCACAGGGTTCAAACTTAGGTCCTCTGACTTTTTATTTACAGACTGCCTTTGGATCTGTCACCCAGGAGGAAGTGTAACTGAGAGAAGTGAAATACAGATCTAAGAGGAGACAGAGAGATTCAGGGAGGAGCTAAGATGTTCCTGAACTATAGAAGAGAGAGGAACTTCCATATTCACCAGAGTTCAACACAGACCAACATCATCACCTTCATTCAACATGCTGTCATTAGACTATTATTTACATTCCCTACTGTTAGTTTCCATTCTAAGAGGTACGTAACATTCTGCATGAACACGTTAACTTCTAATGTTGATCAAATGTGATCTATTAACTGAGTCTTTTGAATTACTCCTCTCTTCAGGGGTCAGCTGTGAAAATCTCACTGCATTACAGAGAGAAGAGTTCAGTCCAGAAGACAGCTCTGTTACTCTGTCCTAAAGATACTCCAAAGTTGCTGAATTGGATGATTATTTCTTCTGGTATCGACAATATCCAGGAGAACCACCAGAGCTCATCATCTATCATTTAGGAAATGGAAACATTATGAATAATCTGATCCCTGGACTGAATATTACAGTGGAGTCAAACCAAATCAATCTGAGCCTCTCCTCTGCTGCAGTGACAGACTCTGCTGTGTTCTACTGTGCTGTGAGGCCCACAGTGACAGGAAACACCAACACTCTGTACAAAAACACCAGCTGACACACTGACAAGCTGCTGGAAGCCTTTCCTCCACACTGTTGGACTGAGCTTTTCACCTCCACTAGAGGGCCACATTATCAAGTAGGCGGTGCACGTCTTCTGCACTGTGTTCAACCATCCAGTCAATAAGAAGTGCTGCTGTGAAGAGAACCATCCTCACACTGAATGCTGAACATCAGCTACTTCCTGCTGCTGATTTAAACCTTGTTGTAGAGATGGAACATTGGCTGTGGATTATTCTTGCTGCTCTCTCCTTTGGTAAGATAGAAACTACAACATGTTTCTAGGTAACTGTTTAAAGCTACTGATTGTTCTCCTTTAATCCTTCATCTTTATTGATTCATCTCTTCCTCTGCATGGTCTCTTCTTCCCCAGAGTGTAAAGGACAAGACACAGTGACCCAGACACC
Organism: Notothenia rossii; assembly: GCF_949606895.1. Taxonomy (NCBI): domain Eukaryota; kingdom Metazoa; phylum Chordata; class Actinopteri; order Perciformes; family Nototheniidae; genus Notothenia; species Notothenia rossii. The sequence goes on along the minus strand of NC_136907.1, from coordinate 81,465,871 downwards.
AGGAGAAGTCAGCGCTACTGAAGGAGACACAGTTACACTTGACTGCACATTTCAGACATCTCAGACAGCCTATCTGTTCTGGTACAAACAAGAAGTCAATGGTTACCCAAAGTACATGCTGAAGCGTTTCTCAGACATTGTGGAGAATGCTGAAGAGTTCCAGAAAGACAGATTTGATGCTACAATCAACGAGACATCAGTTCCTCTGCAGATCTCCTCTGCTGCAGTGACAGACTCTGCTGTGTACTACTGTGCTCTGAGGCCCACAGTGACAGGAAACACCAACACTCTGTACAAAAACCTCTGGAGCAAAGACAACACAATACTGATCAACATCCACCAGAGGGAGTCTCTCTCCGTCAGACTTCAGCAGGATGTGAAGATACAGTCTCAGGCCTCGGGACCCACTTTTCTCTTTGTCAATAAATCGCGACCTGACATTTTGAACCACTCAAATCTATTCAACAAAAAATTGTGCTGTAATATATGCTTCAGCATACAATATTAATTAAAGTGAAGTACAGTGCATATATCCCTTCACAGACCTAAAGTATGCTTTAAAGGTTTAATGAGGTGATGGAATCAAAGCTGAACTGTATCAAAAGGCCCAAATGCTGGAAACCCAACCCCAGAAAAAAGTCTGGAGGGATTCTCCCCCAGGAGACTTTTTGAAATACTAACATATAAACTACGCATTCTGGTACACTCTGAGAAGAGAATAAATACATCTAATATTATAGTACCCGACATATTCATAATATTTGATGCCATTGTTTGTGTTTCACTTTGTTCTGACAGCTTGCTGCTCCTCACAGAGAGAGAGCAAAGAGGAGAGAGTCTGAGTGAATTACTTTGTGGGTAAGGGTAGATAGCCCACATTGTTCTGTGACCTGTCAGTCATCAAACCGGGGGTCATATTTCATTATGTGTTCATTTCTATCTGAAGGTGTACCCATGGATGTATAAATAATACCGCAAAGTTATTCTCCGTGGGGACTTCCAGCAACCATCTTGATTCTGATTGGCCAGAAGACTCGAGAAAACCTCAGCAAAGATATTTTATTGAGAAGATGATCACTACTTGACAGAAGTTTTCAAAACCGTTTATGGTCTCCGGTACTTCCAGTCCAACGCCTACTACATGCACAGAGTTAGAAAATTGGGCCTTCAAAATAAAAGTTTGACTTTAAAAAAAAAGGGAAAAAAAAGATACTTTTTTCTTTCTTCACTCACACATCTGCGACCCACTTGAAACAGGTCCGCGACAGTTGAGAACCACTGGTCTAGATTAGATTCTCTAAAACTCACAGCTGTGATGAAGAGCTCCAGAAACTCATTGGACATCCGAGTCTCCTCCTGCTGACTGCAGAGCTTCATGACTGACACCTCTCTGATTCCAGCTGTGAACATCAGACCAAACACAACTCACTAAACGTTTCCATACTGAACAACCACAGCTTTCCCCTCTGTGAACATGGAGAAACTGGCTGCAATTCTGCTCTGTTCAGCTCTCATAGGTACGTATGTTTCTGACAGGAGAAGGGGAACTATGCAGACTTTTTCAAAGCATTACACATCCAGTTTGGATCTTGGATTTACGCTTTACAGCAGTGTGGTTTTTTCACTAAGGGATTGATGGGTTTGTGACTTTGGAGCTGTAATGATAGCATGATGTCTTCCTCTCTAGGTAACAGCTTGGAAGATGCTATTACTGCCAGCAGTGCTGAAGTGTGTTCCTCAGAGGGCCGTAGTGTTACTCTGTCCTGTACATATTCAGTTAAAGCTGAGAATCTCCAGTGGTACAGACAGGATCCTGGATCAGCTCCTCAGTTCCTCCTCCTGATCACTGACTCAAATCCGCCTTACGTGGTGGAAGCAAAACCTCCAATCCCTCGACTGACAGCCACACTGAACCAGGAGAAAAAACAAGTGGATCTGCAGATCTCCTCTGCTGCAGTGACAGACTCTGCTGTGTACTACTGTGCTCTGAGGCCCACAGTGACAGGAAACACCAACACCCTGTACAAAAACCTCTGGAGCAAAGACAACACAACACTGATCAGCATCCACCAGAGGGAGCCTCTCTCTGTCAGACTTCAGCAGAGTTTATCAGTCCTCTTTATACTCGCTGTAGCTCAGAGTTTCTCAACCTGCAGATATGATGCATCTGGTTCTCTCAGTGTTGCTGGCTGCTATGAGTCTTGGTATGAACTCTTTGATATCAGTCCAACATTGAGATGATTCTCTAACATGTCCCTGATAATGTTTGTTGCTGTTTTACAGAATGCAGAGCCCAAAGAGACAACGTGCTGCAACCTGAAGCAGAAAAGACTGCTGCTGAAGGAGAGGCAGTAACACTTGGCTGTCACTATAACACCACTTCATCAAATGAATATCTCTTCTGGTACAAGCAGCACGGAGACAACAGCCCCACATTCATCCTGAGCCGCTTTAAGATCGGCACGGGGAAAACAGAGGACGAGGACAGATTCTCATCCACACTGGATTCAAGCTTAAGATCTGTTCCTCTGAAGATCCAGAGGCTTCAGCTGTCTGACTCTGCTGTGTACTACTGTGCTCTGAAGCCCACAGTGACAGGAAACACCAACACTCTGTACAAAAACCTCTGGAGCAAAGACAACACAATACTGATCAACATCCACCAGAGGGAGTCTCTCTCTGTCAGACTTTAGGAGATAAGACGACTAACGTTCAAACAACTCAACCCCCAGCAGAGAGGCCTCCTTTATTTGATGCTTCAACACCACGTTACTTTAATTTATATCTCACATTTATCCTCATAACTTTTTATTAGAGCATTCCACCAGGTGCCAGACTCCTGATGGACCTTCACCAACACTTCTTATTTTTCATATTTAATCCCACTTGCCCTGAAATCTGCAGTCTTCAAACCACTCTGAAAGAGCAACCAAGGGCAGGGGTCGGTAACCGTAGGCACGTGACACGTGGTACCGTAACCATAGGCACACTAGGAATAAGTGGAATAAGTGTGCAAAATATTTAAATTGTATTTTTGGATCCTGAACGAGACAGCCGCTAGAGCGCGTTACATGCAGAAGGAAGCCATGCACGCAACGCAGCGCAGAAGGAAACAAAAAATGTAAAAAATCTAGACCGCAACAGAATTAAACAAGCAGCAGCCTGTTTTTCATGGCCATGGACAGGTTCCTTGAACACAACACGAGCGTATCATGTGATTACGTGGTATAGTGCTGCCGGAACGCGGCTCCGGCTCTTCAAAACATTGCAGTACCCATAAGGAGCCGTACACACTGGGGCGCCGCAAGGGATTTTGGGCCCCATGAAAAGATAATCATATTGGTTCCTTCAACATTTTTTTTTCTTAATGATCTCAAATTGTTTTAGTCCCTGTCAGTCACGGGCCATTAGAATCGTCCTAAATTTTCACCCCCTGGCGGTGCCCCTGCGTACACATGCCGCAGTTTTTATGTGGCTGTGTCTTTAGTTGTAAGCCCAGTGGCATCTGTTCATCTGACATATGATCATACAATATAATAATGCCATGGAAAATAATATGCTACATTACAGTACAACTAATTCTGGGTCTTTCTGTGTCATTCAAGCTCGGCTCTATGTGTGTGTGGCACGAGCGTATCTTGTGTGAGCGAGAGAGAGAGAGAGAGAGAGAGAGAGAGAGAGAGAGAGAGAGAGAGAGAGAGAGACGGACAGACAGACAGACAGACAGACAGAGAGAGAGAGAGAGAGAGAGAGAGAGAGAGAGAGAGAGACAGACAGAGAGAGAGAGAGAGAGAGAGAGAGAGAGAGAGAGAGAGAGAGAGACAGACAGAGAGAGAGAGAGAGAGAGAGACAGAGAGAGAGAGAGAGAGACAGGCAGAGAGACAGACAGAGAGAGAGAGACAGACAGACAGACAAAGAGAGAGAGAGAGAGAGAGAGAGAGAGAGAGAGAGAGAGCGAGCAGTACTGGGGACTATTGCATATGGTTAGCTAGCTATGCTAACGAATATAAGGAGCTTTTTCTACAACCAGGTGGAGCTCTCTCCTGTCAGACTGAGAGGCTCAGTGAGGTAAAGGCACACCTTTAAATGATCATTATAGTTATAACAAAATAAGAGAATACATTAAAAACAGGTATAAAATACTATATGACAGTGAAAAAAAGTTGTTATTAATAAACAAGAATTGAGTTTAAAAGGGGAGTGATTTGTAAAATATCCATAAAGAAAAAGAAAATCTGTTTACAGTTCTATTTCATATGGATGACATCCACTTAAACGTCCACTTAAAAGTATTATTAGATCTCAGCGCTGCATTTGAAACTGTTGACCACAACATATTACTAGACCGACTGGAAAACTGGGAGGGACTCGGGCACTGTTTTTATTGTTCTGAATCCTACTGAAAGGACAGGAAACACTTTGTTTCTATAGGTAATTCAACATCTGAGTGGACGAATATGACCTGTGGTGTTCCTCAAGGCTCCATCCTGGGGACTCTTCTCTTTAACATCTACATGCTTCCAGTAGCTTAGTTGATGGATAACAATGAAATAAGTTACCAAAGCTATGCAGACGACACACACGTGATAACATGACAACCAGGAGGAAGTGTAACTGAGAGAAGTGAAATACAGATCTAAGAGGAGACAGAGAGATTCAGGGAGGAGCTAAGATGTTCCTGAACTATAGAAGAGAGAGGAACTTCCATATTCACTAGAGATCAACACAGACCATCATCATCATCACCTTCATTCAACATGCTGTCCCTGCAGAACTCAGCTTTTTCTCTGATATGTTTTGCAATCTTATCAGGTTAGTTGCACTCTTGCTTTCTGAGTGTGGTTTTGCTAAAATAACTTTTATAACATGAAATAACAGAGTTCATCTTTCCCTCAGGCGTCAGCTGTGACGATCTGACTCCAGTCAAAACAGAAGAGTTCAGTCCAGAAGGCAGCTCTGTTACTCTGTCCTACAAAGCTGGATCTAATACTCAGTTTTACTTCTGGTATCGACAATATCCTGGAGAACCACCAGAGTTCCTCATCTCACACTCTGCTTCAGGCGATGTAGGAACTAACCCAATCCCTGGACTGAATATTACAGTGGAGTCAAACCGAATAAATTTGATCATCTCCTCTGCTGCAGTGACAGACTCTGCTGTGTTCTACTGTGCTCTGAGGCCCACAGTGACAGGAAACACCAACACTCTGTACAAAAACCTCTGGAGCAAAGACAACACAATACTGATCAACATCCACCAGAGGGAGCCTCTCTCTGACAAACATCAATAGTTTTATATTAAAAAGTAATGGAGTTTACCTGCTTGATAATTTGAGTTATATGTACAATTGTTCACTTCCATACAAACACATGGACTGCCTTTGATTAACATCTGCAAGTTAAAATGTTTAACTCAATCAGTGAATCTGGCCTTTTATCACTGCTTGAAATACAAGTACTGTCTCCATAAACTTAAAATAAGTGTTTATGTTTTTATTAGGGCCGGGACTTTAACGCGTTAATTAAGATTAATTAATTACACAAAAATTAACGCGTTAAAAAAATTAACGCATTTTATTCGCACTTATTTTTGCACCGCGGAACGTTTCTCACTGGATGAGTTTCATGGGTACCGATTATACTGGAGCACCAACTAACGTTCATGACTTCAGACAACAACAAACCACAGTGAACAATAGTCAAACATGAACGAAGAAGCTGATGAGACCGCTTTGGTTGGCCCCGTGGATGGGACATTTTGTTTTAAAAAACGGACGGATGGAAGCGTCGATAAGAGCACGGTTGTTTGCAAATTATGCAAAAAGGAATTCGCATATCACCGCAGCACATCAAGCCTCAAGTATCACCTCAATGCAAAACATATAGCAGCTAGCGTGGAAGCTAGCGTGGACGTTAGCCCGACTCGGAGTACAAGGACCCACACCCAATTCGCGTTGATCAAACAGTGGCCTATGCAACAGAGAGATTTTATTTTTCATCAGGATATTGGAAGAATAGGATTGAGGTCAATCACTGGCACTTTTTTATTTTATTTTAAATGGTACACTTTATGTTGAACTATTTATTATGTTGTTGGTGCAACTGGCACTTTATGTTGAACTGTTTATTGTTTTGGCCAAGGTTATTGAGAGGGTTGGACTGAAATGTATTAGATTTTTTAAATCAACTGTTGGTAAATCAACAAAGTCTGTTATGGCCTCTGAAGCAACAGAGAGATGTTTTCTAATAGTCAGGGTTTCCAATGTTCTGAATGTACTTGAAAGTATTGTGTTTTACTTCAAAAACAAAGTGTTATAGTTTACAGAAGGTCTACGTACCTATAGGCTACCTGAATCTCTGAAATGTACTATATTCCTAAATATGCTATTGCTACACTTTATGGCAAAAATTGCACTTTTCTGTTGGTCTTTGTTAAGTACCACCTTGAAAAAAATAAACAATGTTTTGTTGCTTAAGCTTATGTATTCAGTCATTATTCAATGGTATACTCAAATCCATGTGAACAAAAATTGCTTCTCACTGTTCTCAGGTCAAATATTTATATGTGATTAAAAATGCGATTAATTTCAATTAATTAATTACAAAGCCTCTAATTAATTAGATTAATTTTTTTAATCGAGTCCCGGCCCTAATTTTTATGTCAGTCTGTGACTTAATGTGGTGTACCACAGGGTTCAATCCTAAGTCCTCTCACTTTCTCATTGGTTTCAGTTTATCTCTGAGCACAATGTGATCGAAGGTTCTATTGGAACAACAGCTTGTGTTTTGGTGTTCAAGACCTTTTAAATGTTGGGTATGAAGTACAATTCTTATTATATTAAGATCATTTTAAAAAGATTTCTCTCGTTGAAACACCTCTCACTAATCTGACTTCACGTTAACGCCCATCATTGTTATTATTACGTTTTCATTTACTGACTGATCAAACACTTTGAATCACCTCTCTCAATAATCTGGTACAAATCACAGACTCAAGTTTTGATTGCTTTTGTTCTTATCTTTATAAAACAAGTTACTCTGGTGGTCTGTGATTAATTGTGGTGTACCACAGGGTTCAAACCGAGGTCCTCTGACTTTTTGTTTACAGACTGCCTTTGGATCTGTCACCCAGGAGGAAGTGTAACTGAGAGAAGTGAAATACAGATCTAAGAGGAGACAGAGAGATTCAGGGAGGAGCTAAGATGTTCCTGAACTATAGAAGAGAGAGGAACTTCCATATTCACCAGAGTTCAACACAGACCATCATCATCATCACCTTCATTCAACATGCTGTCATTAGACTATTATTTACATTCCCTACTGTTAGTTTCCATTCTAAGAGGTACGTAACATTCTGCATGAAAACGTTAATCTAATTGCTGCTCTCTCCTTTGGTAAGATAGAAACTACAACATGTTTCTAGGTAACTGTTTAAAGCTACTGATTGTTCTCCTTTAATCCTTCCTCTTTATTGATTCATCTCTTCCTCTGTATGGTCTCTTCTTCCCCAGAGTGTAAAGGACAAGACACAGTGAACCAGACACCAGGAGAAGTCAGCGCTACTGAAGGAGACACAGTTACACTTAGCTGCACATTTAAGACAACTGACACATATCCCTCTCTGTTCTGGTACAAACAAGAAGTCAATGGTTATCCAAAGTACATGTTGAAGCGTTTCTCAAAAACTGGAGAGAATGCTGCAGAGTTCCTGAAAGACAGATTTGATGCTACAATCAACGAGACATCAGCTCCTCTGCAGATCTCCTCGGCTGCAGTGACAGACTCTGCTGTGTACTACTGTGCTCTGAAGCCCACAGTGACATGAAACACCAACACTCTGTACAAAAACCTCTGGAGCAAAGACAACACAATACTGATCAACATCCACCAGAGGGAGCCTCTCTCTGACAATCATCAATAGTTTTTGATTAAAAAGTAATGTAGTTTACCTGCTTGATAATTTGAGTTATATGTACAATTGTTCACTTCCATACAAACACATGGACTGCCTTTGATTAACATCTGCAAGTTAAATTCTTTTAACTCAATCAGTGAATCTGGCCTTTTATCGCAGCTTGAAATACAAGTACTGTCTCCATAAACTTAAAATAAGTGTTTATGTTTTTATGTCAGTCTGTGACTTAATGTGGTGTACCACAGGGTTCAATCCTAGGTCCTCTCACTTTCTCATTGGTTTCAGTTTATCTCTGAGCACAATGTGATTGAAGGTTCTATTGGAACAACAGCTTGTGTTGTGGTGTTCAAGACCTTTTAAATGTTGGGTATGAAGTATAATTCTTATTATATTAAGATCATTTAAAAAAGATTTCTCTCTCGTTGAAACACCTCTTACTAATCTGACTTCATGTTAAGGCCCATCATTGTTATTGCGACTGGTCCTGACTAACATACGGTTCACTGCAGTGTGAGGTGGAACAGTTCATGGTGAAGAACTAGCGTTAGATTGTTGCAGTGGTGTAATGTAACTAAGTACATTTACTCATACTGTCCGGAAGTAAAACATTGAGGTAATTGTACTTTTGTACTAATGTATACTTTGACTTCATTACATTGTGTAGGCAAGTGTTGTTCTTTTTACTTCACTACGTGTATTTTACAGATTGACTGACATAGCAGATTTAAGATATTAATACACAATATAAATCGACACACATTATATTATAGATGAAGCTACCCAGTACTCTAGAAAGTCATTCAAATAAACCCCACCTTTACCCCCATCAATCATTTTAACAACCGAAAAGACCTGGTGCTTAAAATATTCACTTTGCATAACGCATTCAATTCAATTCAAAACCTTTATTTATCCAGGTAAAATCCCATTGAGATCAATGACCTCTTTTTCAAGGGAGACCTGCATACTTTTACTTTTTACGCAAAAAAAATGTTTATGCTAATTCTTTTTGACTCTTATTGAGGTTACATTTGAATGCAGGAATTTGACTTTTTTAGTATTACTACTTTTACTGAAGTAAATGATCAGAGTACTTCTTCCCCCTCTGGATTGCTGACTCATTATATTCTTTGCTCCACGGCTTCTTCCTGACGGACACCAGTTCCTCCTCTTCAAAGTTTCCAGTCCATTAGACAGACTCTTATTCTCTTGCAGATATCATATATCATGTACATCCATACAGATTGAGGAATAATCAATACTTTTTCTGAAAAATCAATGGAGTATTGTGAAAGGATAGAGCAACCTGACAAATCCAAACACCTCACCACATCATCACATGTATTCCAATAGTACTCCCTTCAATCAATCAATCAATGTTTATTTATATAGCCCAATATCACAAATGTTACATTTGTCTCAGTGGACTTCACAGTTTGTGCAGAATATCAGTATGACAATACGACACCCTCTGTCCTTAGACCCTCTGTCCTTAGACCCTCACATCGTACAAGGAAACACTTCCAGAGAAAACCCACAGTTTAAAGGGGAAAATGGGAGAAACCTCAGGGAGAGCAACAGAGGAGGGATCCCTCTCCCAGGACGGACAGACGTGCAATAGATGCCGTGTATAAATTGAAAAGATAATACATTTGCAACATAGGTAGTCCAAATGTTTGGAAATGCATGTGTGTATAATAGGAAGATGAATCCACGAGTATATCCATCCAGGACTTATGGTCCAGGACCACAGCCACGACTCAAGATCCAGGACTCGCAATCCATGACACAGGACCGCAGGATCATCCATGACTCCGGATCCCGGCGTATATAGACACCAAAAAGAAAGACATTTGGGGAAGCTGGGTTAATGGGAACATGAGAGTACACAGGTATAGACAGAGAGAAGGAAGAAGTAAGATGACCCCCGACAAACTAAGCCTATATCAGCAAAACTAGGGGCTGAATCTAAACAGCCCTAACTATAAGCTTTATCAAAAAGGAAGGTCTTAAGCGCACTCTTAAAAACGGATAGGGTGTCTGCCGTCCGAACACAAACTGGAAGCTGATTCCACAAAAGTGGAGCTTGATAAGAAAAGGCTCTGGCTCCCATTGTACTTTGAGAGACTCTAGGAACAACCAACAACCCTGCATTCTTGGAACGCAATGCCCTAGTAGGACAATAGGGTATAATGAGTTCTTTAAGGTAAGATGGCGCCTGCCCATTAAGGGCTTTGTAGGCGAGAAGAAGAATTTTAAATTCTATCCTGTGTTCTATAGGGAGCCAGTGTAAGGCAGCCAGAACAGGAGTAATGTGGTCCCTTTTCCTAACTCTGGTTAGTACACGAGCTGCAGCATTTTGAATCAGCTGAAGCGACTTGACTGACTTCTTGGTACACCCTGATAATAAGGAGTTACAATAATCCAGCCTTGAAGAAACAAATGCATGGACTAGTTTCTCTGCATCGTTTTGAGGCAAGATATGCCTGATTTTTGCAATGTTACGTAGATGGAAGTAGGCGGTCCTTGAAATTGATTTTATGTGGGTGTTAAAGGATAAATCCTGATCAAATATAACACCAAGATTCCTTACAGTCTCACTGGAGGCCAAATTAATGCCATCCATAGTATATATATCTTTAGATAATTTGTTTCGTAGATTCTTCGGGCCAAGTACAATAACTTCAGTTTTGGTCGTGTTTAACATAAAAAAATGTAAGGTCATCCACGTTTTTAAGTCCTTGAGGCAGTCTTGAATTTTATTTAGATGATTAATTTCATCAGGCTTGATTGATAAATATAGTTGAGTATCATCCGCATAACAATAAAAGTTTACAGAATGATTCCTTATAATATTGCCTGACGGAAGCATATATAGGGTGAACAAAATAGGTCCAAGCACTGAGCCCTGTGGCACTCCATGGCTAACTTTGGTTTGCATGGAAGATTCATCGTTGACACGTACAAACTGAGAGCGTTCAGATTGATAGGACCTAAACCAGCCTAAAGCAGTTCCCTGTATGCCAACTAAGTGCTCTAGTCTTTGCAATAGGATATCATGGTCGATAGTATCAAATGCAGCACTAAGATCGAGCAAGACAAGAATAGAGACAAGTCCCTTGTCTGAGGCTATTAGAATGTCATTTCATGCTGTTCATGAGTCAAATGATGCAACAAATGCCCGATTTAATGTGGGTTCAAAAGCCTGAGGAGGAAATCATGGTTTCAAAGAGTCAGCTGATAACCAGCTTTGTAGTTCCTGTTATATCTGATCAGGAGCTTTAGTTTTGCCTGAAAGGCCTGCATTAGACTCTTTGTTTATTCCCATATCAACATCTCTATGGAGCTAACCAATCAGAGCAGACTGGGCTCTGGTTTCAGACAGAGGGTGAAAAGAGGTGCTGCAGCACAGGCAGTATGAACATCTACAAATTCTGACATTTTTCCTGAATATCTGAAAATGTTTACTTTTTCTAAATCTGTTTTTTTTCTCCAAAGAAACCCCGATATTGTGATTTTTTTCCCTGAATTTCTCAACTTTTGACTTTACGGGGAATATCAACAGTTTGAGTATCTGAAAAAATCAAAGATTGCTGAAAAAATTAGAAAAAAATCAGAAAAGACTATAACCTTTTTGAATTTATTCTGAAAATCTCAATCCAATAGTTTCAAAATCCTGACTTTTTCCAGAAATTCTCAGAATTCAGACTAAAGATTTTGAGATTTTTCAGAAAATACCAGAAATCAGAAATGTTCAGAAAAGCTCAATATTGTGACATTTCGGAGGGAAAACAAATTCAAACTTTTTCTGAGAATTCTGAATTCTGACTTTTTTCTGAAGAATTCTGAATTCAGATTTTTTTTTGAAAATTCTGAATTCTGACTCTTTCAGAAAATGTTGGAACTTTGCCTTTTCCCCTGATAATGTATGCATCTGAAAAGATGTAGAGGGTATCCCAAACGTGCCTAAATCCTCCACCACACACACATTTAACAATACTCAACAAAGATCACACCGAGGCTCTGGAGTCAGCAGCAGGTCTGAGAGAGAGAAGGCTTCCTGGAGCTCCTCCTTTAATGACTGGCTCTGGCTGCTGATAGGCCAGCTGAGGGTGAGGGGATCCAATCAGCCGCCAGTCTGAGGTGCTCAGGCAGGTTCTGATCAGCTGCTGATTACCTGCAGGGAAACACAGGGGAAAAGAGAAAATAGCAGGAGGACACAACAAACAACAGCCCGCCTGATGGCACCACGTAACACTGATACAGAGTCATTTATAGAGTTCACATCTTCTGGTTCAGTGTAGAGTTTGTTAAGACCTGAAAAGGTGAACATGTCCATCAAGTCTTAAAGAGTCCCTGTTCCTCTCTCTGTGGTGTTCTCTCTCCTGTAGTGTCTTCTAGGTGCATGTTGTACTGACTGAACATTCACCTGAGGGAGTCTCTCTCTCTGTTAAACATCAATAGTTTGTGATGATACAGTAATGTAGTTTACCTGCTTGATCATTGGAAATCTATTAACAATTGCTCCCTACCATACAAAGGCATGTACTGTCTTTGATTCACATCCACACGTTCAAATGTTTAACTCAGTCAGTGAATCTGGCCTTTTGTCAAACGCTGAAATAAAAGTAAGTAGTCTCCATGAACTTAAAATACGTTCTTTTCAGTTTTTCTGTGAGTCTGTGATTTCACGTGGTGTACCACAGGGTTCAAGCCTAGGTCCTCTCACTTTGTCATTGGATTCAGTTTATCTTTAAGCACAACCTGATCATAGGTTCTATTGGAACAGCAGCTTATGTTGTGGTGTTCAAGACCTTTTAAATGACAACTGTGAATCAATATTCTGATTAGATTAAGATATTTTTAAGCAGATCTATCTCTCGATGAAACACCTCTCACTAATCTGACTTCACCTTAACGCCCGTCATTGTTATTGCTAAGTTTTTGTACATTTCAATGTATGTGTCAGTGAGAAACACAAAGAGAACTAAATGTTTTAAATATGAGAAAAGTATTTTGCTAGCTTAAAACCAGTAAAACATGATTCTCTGGCCCCGCCCACTGACGTTTATATCAACCAATGAGATGATCTGTGAGATGTTTGAGGAACTAAAAGCACAATGATCTGATGTTGAGGAGAAGGGCTGAGCAGCAGAGAGGCTGTTTCCTGCTTCACTTCTTTAGGAGGAGAACTCATCTGCTGACTGTTTGACTTCAACATCTCCAAAGACATGTTGCTTTACCTCTGTTTACTCTTCTCTCTCTTCATAGGTGAGTGTTGGAACAGAGATAAAGTCTCATTTAACCCGCTGTATTAACCAGAGATTTCATAACTGGAGGTTTGATTGTGTAAGGCAGCAACCGTTGTGATCCATGAAGACATTTGGTCATGTTTTATCTCAAACTGATCAAAGATGACAGGAAATTGAAGACCCTCCGTTGAGTCTCTTAATGTTCAAATCTCCTGCAGACTAACTGACATGAGTCATTCTCATTTTGCAGCCCTGGGCTCCATGAACAGCATAAAGCCAGAAAGAAGTGAAGAACATGTTGCAGAGGGCAGAAACATCAGCCTGACATGTAAATATGAGGGGAGTATCTACAATATCCAGTGGTACCGACAATACCAGAGATCCAGACCAGAGTTCCTGCTCTACATCACAGAGGCAGGAGGGATCCATCCCACTGAATCTGATTTCTCTGCTCACATTGACAACAAAGAGAAACGAGTTGATCTGGAGATCATCTCAGCTAAAGAGACAGACTCTGCTGTGTACTACTGTGCTCTGAAGCCCACAGTGACAGGAAACACCAACACTCTGTACAAAAACCTCTGGAGCAAAGACAACACAATACTGATCAACATCCACCAGAGGGAGTCTCTCTCTGTCAGAGTTTAGGAGATAAGACGACTAACGTTCAAACAACTCAGCCACCAGCAGAGGCTTCCTTTCTCTTCACTGCTGGTTCATTCTCTATCTCTGCAATACATATTTATATGTTGGTCTGAATCTCTTTCAATATTAAAAGATAGGTATTATTTAAAAATAAATCACATTTATCTGACTGGATCTGAATGTGTTGTGGACTTGCAGAAGGTTTACGATCGTGCTCCCTGAGTGTGGAAGAACTGAAGGACTTTAGGCAGGGCTCGAGTTATAATCTGAGCTTTATGGGGGTCTTTAAAACTAACTTTAGTAGCGGAGATAAATATATCAATAACAGCCGGGTAATAACGTTAATAACGGGTGATATTTGTTTTTCTTTTAGCCTATTTACCTCGTTAACGTAAATAAAGCTCATTACATTGAAAAATGCATTGTTTGTGATTAAAATAATGGTTGTTGGTAATGTATTACCGACCCCCACAGTTGTATGACTTCCCTGCTTTCATAGGAGCTCAGACCCTCCTTATGAGATCAGCTCCCATTGGCTCCCACATAACTGGAACCCTGAGTTCAGGGTACCAGGGTCATTCATATATTCAGTCTATCTGTAACCGGAGGAAGAACTTCCACCCTGTACTCGGCACAAACTCAAACACATCCTCCAGAGAGTGCTGCTCTCTGCCATGTTGTCCCATATTAGCCAGTGTGTACCACAGGGTTCAATCCTAGGTCCTCTGACTTTTAATGTACAGACTGCCTTTGGATCTGTTACCCAGGAGGAAGTGTAACTGAGAGAAGTGAAATACAGATCTCAGAGGAGACAGAGAGATTCAGGGAGGAGCTAAGATGTTCCTGAACTATAGAAGAGAGAGGAACTTCCATATTCACCAGAGTTCAACACAGACCATCATCATCATCACCTTCATTCAACATGCTGTCATTAGACTATTATTTACATTCCCTACTGTTAGTTTCCATTCTAAGAGGTACGTAACATTCTGCATGAACACGTTAACTTCTAATGTTGATCAAATGTGATCTATTAACTGAGTCTTTTGAATTACTCCTCTCTTCAGGGGTCAGCTGTGAAAATCTCATTGCATTACAGAGAGAAGAGTTCAGTCCAGAAGGCAGCTCTGTTACTCTGTCCTACAGATACTCCAAAACTATAACGTCTAGTGAAGATTTCTTCTGGTATCGACAATATCCTGGAGAACCACCAGAGTTTCTTCTCTACATCTCAGGAATAAGTTTTACAAGATTAGCAGAGTCTCTGAAATCAGACACAAAGTTCTCTTCTAAACTGTCTGCAGGAAAGAACATAAATCTGAGCCTCTCCTCTGCTGCAGTGACAGACTCTGCTGTGTACTACTGTGCTGTGAGGCCCACAGTGACAGGAAACACCAACACTCTGTACAAAAAAACCAGCTGAGACACTGACAAGCTGCTGGAAGCCTTTCCTCCACACTGTTGGACTGAGCTGTTCACCTCCACTAGAGGGCCACATTATCAAGTAGGCGGTGCACGTCTTCTGCACTGTGTTCAACCATCCAGTCAATAAGAAGTGCTGCTGTGAAGAGAACCATCCTCACACTGAATGCTGAACATCAGCTACTTCCTGCTGCTGATTTAAACCTTGTTGTAGAGATGGAACATTGGCTGTGGATTATTCTTGCTGCTCTCTCCTTTGGTAAGATAGAAACTACAACATGTTTCTAGGTAACTGTTTAAAGCTACTGATTGTTCTCCTTTAATCCTTCATCTTTATTGATTCATCTCTTCCTCTGCATGGTCTCTTCTTCCCCAGAGTGTAAAGGACAAGACACAGTGACCCAGACACCAGGAGAAGTCAGCGCTACTGAAGGAGACACAGTTACACTTGACTGCACATTTCAGACATCTCAGACATCTAATACAGCCTCTCTGTTCTGGTACAAACAAGAAGTCAATGGTTACCCAAAGTACATGTTGAAGCGTTTCTCAGACATTGTAGAGAATGCTGCAGAGTTCCAGAAAGACAGATTTGATGCTACAATCAATGATAAATCAGTTCCTCTGCAGATCTCCTCTGCTGCAGTGACAGACTCTGCTGTGTACTACTGTGCTCTGAAGCCCACAGTGACAGGAAACACCAACACTCTGTACAAAAACCTCTGGAGCAAAGACAACACAATACTGATCAACATCCACCAGAGGGAGCCTCTCTCTGACCAACATCAATAGTTTGTGATTAAAAAGTAATGTAGTTTACCTGCTTGATAATTTGAGTTATATGTACAGTTGTTCACTTCCATACAAACACATGGACTGCCTTTGATTAACATCTGCAAGTTAAAATGTTTAACTCAATCAGTGAATCTGGCCTTTTATCACAGCTTGAAATACAAGTACTGTCTCCATAAACTTAAAATAAGTGTTTATGTTTTTATGTCAGTCTGTGACTTAATGTGGTGTACCACAGGGTTCAATCCTAGGTCCTCTCACTTTCTCATTGGTTTCAGTTTATCTCTGAGCACAATGTGATCGAAGGTTCTATTGGAACAACAGCTTGTGTTGTGTTGTTCAAGACCTTTTAAATGTTGGGTATGAAGTACAATTCTTATTAAGATCATTTAAAAAAGATTTCTCTCTCGTTGAAACACCTCTCACTAATCTGACTTCACGTTAATGCCCATCATTGTTATTATTACGTTTTTATTTACCGACTGATCAAACACCTTAAATCACCTCTCTCAATAATCTGGTACAAATCACAGACTTAAGTTTTGATTGCTTTTGTTCTTATCTTTATAAAACAAGTTACTCTGTTGGTCTGGGATTAATCGTGGTGTACCACAGGGTTCAAACTTAGGTCCTCTGACTTTTTATTTACAGACTGCCTTTGGATCTGTCACCCAGGAGGAAGTGTAACTGAGAGAAGTGAAATACAGATCTAAGAGGAGACAGAGAGATTCAGGGAGGAGCTAAGATGTTCCTGAACTATAGAAGAGAGAGGAACTTCCATATTCACCAGAGTTCAACACAGACCATCATCATCATCACCTTCATTCAACATGCTGTCCCTGCAGAACTCAGCTTTTTCTCTGATATATTTTGCAATCTTATCAGGTTTGTTGCACTCTTGCTTTCTGAGTGTGGTTTTGCTAAAATAACTTTTATAACATGAAATAACAGAGTTCATCTTTCCCTCAGGCGTCAGATGTCAAGATCTGACTCCAGTCAAAACAGAAGAGTTCAGTCCAGAAGGCAGCTCTGTTACTCTGTCCTACAAAGCTGGATCTAATGCTAATTTTTTCTTCTGGTATCGACAATATCCTGGAGAACCACCAGAGTTCCTCATCTCACACTCTGCTTCAGGCGATGTAGGAACTAACCCAATCCCTGGACTGAATATTACAGTGCAGTCAAACCGAATCAATTTGATCATCTCCTCTGCTGCAGTGACAGACTCTGCTGTGTTCTACTGTGCTCTGAGGCCCACAGTGACAGGAAACACCAACACTCTGTACAAAAACCTCTGGAGCACAGACAACACAATACTGATCAACATCCACCAGAGGGAGCCTCTCTCTGACAAACATCAATAGTTTTTGATTAAAAAGTAATGTAGTTTACCTGCTTGATCATTTGAGTTATATGTACAATTGTTCACTTCCATACAAACATATGGACTGCCTTTGATTAACATCTGCAAGTTAAACATGTTTAACTCAATCAGTGAATCTGGCCTTTTATCGCAGCTTGAAATACAAGTACTGTCTCCATAAACTTAAAATAAGTGTTTATGTTTTTATGTCAATCTGTGACTTAATGTGGTGTACCACAGGGTTCAATCCTAGGTCCTCTCACTTTCTCATTGGTTTCAGTTTATCTCTGAGCACAATGTGATCGAAGGTTCTATTGGAACAGCAGCTTGTGTTGTGGTGTTCAAGACCTTTTAAATGTTGGGTATGAAGTACAATTCTTATTATATTAAGATCATTTTAAACAGATTTCTCTCGTTGAAACACCTCTCACTAATCTGACTTCACGTTAACGCCCATCATTGTTATTATTACGTTTTCATTTACTGACTGATCAAACACTTTGAATCACCTCTCTCAATAATCTGGTACAAATCACACACTCAAGTTTTGAATGCTTTTGTTCTTATCTTTATAAAACAAGTTACTCTGGTGGTCTGTGATTAATCGTGGTGTACCACAGGGTTCAAACCGAGGTCCTCTGACTTTTTGTTTACAGACTGCCTTTGGATCTGTCACCAAGGAGGACGTGTAACTGAGAGAAGTGAAATACAGATCTAAGAGGAGACAGAGAGATTCAGGGAGGAGCTAAGATGTTCCTGAACTATAGAAGAGAGAGGAACTTCCATATTCACCAGAGTTCAACACAGACCATCATCATCATCACCATCATTCAACATGCTGTCATTAGACTATTATTTACATTCCCTACTGTTGATTTCCATTCTAAGAGGTATGTAACATTCTGCATGAAAACGTTAATCTAATTGTTGCTCTCTCCTTTGGTAAGATAGAAACTACAACATGTTTCTAGGTAACTGTTTAAAGCTACTGATTGTTCTCCTTTAATCCTTCATCTTTATTGATTCATCTCTTCCTCTGCATGGTCTCTTCTTCCCCAGAGTGTAAAGGACAAGACACAGTGACCCAGACACCAGGAGAAGTCAGCGCTACTGAAGGAGACACAGTTACACTTGACTGCACATTTCAGACATCTAATACAGCCCAGACAGCCTATCTGTTCTGGTACAAACAAGAAGTCAATGGTTACCCAAAGTACATGTTGATGCGTTACTCAGCAACTGGAGAGAATGCTGCAGAGTTCCAGAAAGACAGATTTGATGCTACAATCAACGAGACATCAGTTCCTCTGCAGATCTCCTCTGCTGCAGTGACAGACTCTGCTGTGTACTACTGTGCTCTGAGGCCCACAGTGACAGGAAACACCAACACTCTGTACAAAAACCTCTGGAGCACAGACAACACAATACTGATCAACATCCACCAGAGGGAGCCTCTCTCTGACAAACATCAATAGTTTGTGATTAAAAAGTAATGTAGTTTACCTGCTTGATAATTTGAGTTATATGTACAATTTGTCACTTCCATACAAACACATGGACTGCCTTTGATTAACATCTGCAAGTTAAAATGTTTAACTCAATCAGTGAATCTGGCCTTTTATTGCAGCTTGAAATACAAGTACTGTCTCCATAAACTTAAAATAAGTGTTTATGTTTTTATGTCAGTCTGTGACTTAATGTGGTGTACCACAGGGTTCAATCCTAGGTCCTCTCACTTTCTCATTGGTTTCAGTTTATCTCTGAGCACAATGTGATCGAAGGTTCTATTGGAACAACAGCTTGTGTTGTGGTGTTCAAGACCTTTTAAATGTTGGGTATAAAGTAGAATTCTTATTATATTAAGATCATTTTAAAAAGATTTCTCTCTCGATGAAACACATCTCACTAATCTGACTTCACGTTTATGCCCATCATTGTTATTGCTACGTTTTTATTTACTGACTGACCAAACACTTTAAATCACCTCTCTCAATAATATGGTACAAATCAAAGACTTAAGTTTTGATTGCTTGTGTTCTTATCTTTATAAAACAAGTTACTCTGGTGGTCTGTGATTAATCGTGGTGTACCACAGGGTTCTATTCTAGGTCCTCTGACTTTTTAATTACAGACTGCCTTTGGATCTGTCACTTAGGAGGAAGTGTAACTGAGAGAAGTGAAATACAGATCTAAGAGGAGACAGAGAGATTCAGGGAGGAGCTAAGATGTTCCTGAACTATAGAAGAGAGAGGAACTTCCATATTCACCAGAGTTCAACACAGACCATCATCATCATCATCACCTTCATTCAACATGCTGTCATTAGACTATTATTTACATTCCCTACTGTTAGTTTCCATTCTAAGAGGTAAGTAACATTCTGCATGAACACGTTAACTTCTAATGTTGATCAAATGTGATCTATTAACTGAGTCTTTTGAATTACTCCTCTCTTCAGGGGTCAGCTGTGAGAATCTCACTGCATTACAGAGAGAAGAGTTCAGTCCAGAAGGCAGCTCTGTTACTCTGTCCTACAGATACTCCAAACAAGCAGCTGGTGGTGATCAGTTTTACTGGTATCGACAATATCCAGGAGAACCACCAGAGTTCATCATCTCTCATTTAGGAAATGGAAACATTATGAATAATCAGATCCCTGGACTGAATATTACAGTGGAGTCAAACCAAATCAATCTGAACCTCTCCTCTGCTGCAGTGACAGACTCTGCTGTGTTCTACTGTGCTGTGAGGCCCACAGTGACAGGAAACACCAACACTCTGTACGAAAACACCAGCTGACACACTGACAAGCTGCTGGAAGCCTTTCCTCCACACTGTTGGACTGAGCTGTTCACCTCCACTAGAGGGCCACATTATCAAGTAGGCGGTGCACGTCTTCTGCACTGTGTTCAACCATCCAGTCAATAAGAAGTGCTGCTGTGAAGAGAACCATCCTCACACTGAATGCTGAACATCAGCTACTTCCTGCTGCTGATTTAAACCTTGTTGTAGAGATGGAACATTGGCTGTGGATTATTCTTGCTGCTCTCTCCTTTGGTAAGATAGAAACTTCAACATGTTTCTAGGTAACTGTTTAAAGCTACTGATTGTTCTCCTTTAATCCTTCATCTTTATTGATTCATCTCTTCCTCTCCATGGTCTCTTCTTCCCCAGAGTGTAAAGGACAAGACACAGTGACCCAGACACCAGGAGAAGTCAGCGCTACTGAAGGAGACACAGTTACACTTGACTGCACATTTCAGATCAGTGTTGTCTTGAGTGCCTATTTGTTCTGGTACAAACAAGAAGCAAATGATCTGCCTTTGTATATTCTGCGACGTGATACTTATGGAACAGAAGAGAATGCTGCAGAGTTCAAGAAAGACAGATTTGATGCTACACTCAACAAGACATCAGTTCCTCTGCAGATTTCCTCTGCTGCAGTGACAGACTCTGCTGTGTACTACTGTGCTCTGCAGCCCACAGTGACAGGAAACACCAACACTCTGTACAAAAACCTCTGGAGCAAAGACAACACGATACTGATCAACATCCACCAGAGGGAGTCTCTCTCCGTCAGACTTCAGCAGGATGTGAAGATACAGTCTCAGGCCTCGGGGCCCACTTTTCTCTTTGTCAATAAATCGCGACCTGACATTTTGAACCACTCAAATCTATTCAACAAAAAATCGTGCTGTAATATATGCTTCACCATACAATATTAATTAAAGTGAAGTACAGTGCATATATCCCTTCACAGACCTAAAGTATGCTTTAAAGGTTTAATGAGGTGATGGAATCAAAGCTGAACTGCATCAAAAGGCCCAAATGCTGGAAACCCAACCCCAGAAAAAAGTCTGGAGGGATTCTCCCCCAGGAGACTTTTTGAAATTCTAACATATAAACTACGCATTCTGGTACACTCAGAGAAGAGAATAAATACATCTAATATTATAGTACCCGACATATTCATAATATTTGATGCCATTGTTTGTTTTTCACTTTGTTCTGACAGCTTGCTGCTCCTCACAGAGAGAGAGCAAAGAGGAGAGAGTCTGAGTGAATTACTTTGTGGGTAAGGGTAGATAGCCCCCATTGTTCTGTGACCTGTCAATCATCAAACCGGGGGTCATATTTCATTATGTGTTCATTTCTATCTGAAGGTGTTCCCATGGATGTATAAATAATACCGCAAAGTTATTCTCCGTGGGGACTTCCAGCAACCATCTTGATTCTGATTGGCCAGAAGACTCGAGAAAACCTCAGCAAAGATATTTTATTGAGAAGATGATCACTACTTGACAGAAGTTTTCAAAACCGTTTATGTTCTCCGGTACTTCCAGTCCAACGCCTACTGCATGCACAGAGTTAGAAAATTGGGCCTTCAAAATAAAAGTTTGACTTTAAAAAAAAAGGAAAAAAAAAGGTTCTTTTTTTCTTTCTTCACTCACACATCTGCGACCCACTTGAAACAGGTCCGCGACAGTTGAGAACCACTGGTCTAGATTAGATTCTCTAAAACTCACAGCTGTGATGAAGAGCTCCAGAAACTCATTGGACATCCGAGTCTCCTCCTGCTGACTGCAGAGCTTCATGACTGACACCTCTCTGATTCCAGCTGTGAACATCAGACCAAACACAACTCACTAAACGTTTCCATACTGAACAACCACAGCTGTCCCCTCTGTGAACATGGAGAAACTGGCTGCAATTCTGCTCTGTTCAGCTCTCATAGGTACGTATGTTTCTGACAGGAGAAGGGGAACTATGCAGACTTTTTCAAAGCATTACACATCCAGTTTGGATCTTGGATTTACGTTTTACAGCAGTGTGGTTTTTTCACTAAGGGATTGATGGGTTTGTGACTTCGGAGCTGTAATGATAGCATGATGTCTTCCTCTCTAGGTAACAGCTTGGAAGATGCTATTACTGCCAGCAGTGCTGAAGTGTGTTCCTCAGAGGGCCGTAGTGTTACTCTGTCCTGTACATATTCAGTTAAAGCTGATAATCTCCAGTGGTACAGACAGGATCCTGGATCAGCTCCTCAGTTCGTCCTCCTGATCACTGACTCAAATCCGCCTTCCGTGGTGGAAGCAAAACCTCCAATCCCTCGACTGACAGCCACACTGAACCAGGATCTCCTCTGCTGCAGTGACTGACTCTGCTGTGTTCTACTGTGCTCTGAAGCCCACAGTGACAGGAAACACCAACACTCTGTACAAAAACCTCTGGAGCAAAGACAACACAGTACTGATCAGCATCCACCAGAGGGAGCCTCTCTCTCTGTCAGACTTTAGGGAAACAACACAACTAATGTTCAAACAACTCAACCCCCAGCAGAGAGGCCTCCTTTATTGGATGCTTCAACACCACGTTACTTTAATTTATCTCTCACATTTATCCTAATAATGTTCAATGAGAGCATTCCACCAGGTGCCAGACTCCTGATGGACCTTCACCAACACTTCCTGTTTTTCATATTTATTCCCACAGGCCCTGAAACCTGCAGTCATCAAACCACTCTGAAAGACAAACCTTGGCGCTTCACTGATGAACATTTATAGGCCGGTTAAAATAATTGGATTTTTTTTTTTAACAATTAAACAGTTGTTTTGGCACTTGATAACTGTTTCGATGTGTTCCAGTCACACAGCACTGAGACTGCTCTAATTAACGTTTTAATGACATCCACTTAAACACAGACAGTGGCAGCATCTCACTGTCAGTATTATTAGATCTCAGCGCTGCATTTGAAACTGTTGACCACAACATATTACTAGACCGACTGGAAAACTGGGTGGAACTCGGGCACTGTTTTTATTGATTTGAATACTTCTTAAAGGACAGGAGCAACTTTGTTTCTATAGGTGACTCAACATCTGAGTGGACGAATATGACCTGTGGGGTTCCTCAAGGCTCCATCCTGGGGACTCTTCTCTTTTAAATCTACATGCTTCCAGTAGCTTAGTTAATGGATAACAATGAAATAAGTTACCAAAGCTATGCAGACGACACACACGTGATAACATGAAAACCAGGAGGAAGTGTAACTGAGAGAAGTGAAATACAGATCTAAGAGGACACAGAGAGATTCAGGGAGGAGCTAAGATGTTCCTGAACTATAGAAGAGAGAGGAACTTCCATATTCACCAGAGTTCAACACAGACCATCATCATCATCACCTTCATTCAACATGCTGTCATTAGACTATTATTTACATTCCCTACTGTTAGTTTCCATTCTAAGAGGTACGTAACATTCTGCATGAAAACGTTAACTTCTAATGTTGATCAAATGTGATCTATTAACTGAGGCTTTTGAATTCCTCCTCTCTTCAGGGGTCAGCTGTGAAAATCTCACTGCATTACAGAGAGAAGAGTTCAGTCCAGAAGGCAGCTCTGTTACTCTGTCCTACAGATACTCCAAACAAGCAGCTGGTGGTGATGAGTTTTACTGGTATCGACAATATCCAGGAGAACCACCAGAGTTCATCATCTCTCATTTAGGAACTGGAAGAATAATTAAATATCGAATCCCTGGACTGAATATTACAGTGGAGTCAAACCGAATCAATTTGATTATCTCCTCTGCTGCAGTGACAGACTCTGCTGTGTTCTACTGTGCTCTGAAGCCCACAGTGACAGGAAACACCAACACTCTGTACAAAAACCTCTGGAGCAAAGACAACACAATACTGATCAACATCCACCAGAGGGAGTCTCTCTCTGTTAAACATCAATAGTTAGTGATGATATAGTAATGTAGTTTACCTGCTTGATGATGTGAAATGTATGAACAATTGTTCCCTACCATACAAACACATGGACCACCTTTAAATCAATCAGTGAATATGTCCTTTCATCACTGGTTAAAATACAATTAAGTAGGGTAACACTTTATATTAAGGTACACAAATTAACCATCAACTAGTTGTTCATTAACCTGCATATTAGCAGTATATTGGCTCTTTATTAGTCATTATAAAACATTTATTAATGCCTTATTCTGCAAGACCATATTCTACAAGTAATAATCCATGAGTTGAGAGTTTTTCCTCAATAACCCTCTAGTTAGTGCTTATTTATTGCAAGTAAGGAAGTTGTTGTACATGAGTTTTGGTCTTAATATGCTCTGCTAAATATGGGCCTAATAAGGCAGCAGTAGCACAAGAATAGTCATTCTCCCATAGGGATGGGTATCGTTAAGATTTTTAATTAGTGCTTATTTGCACAAATTAATAAATTAGCAAATTAATACTAATTAATTATTTATTGAGTAAGAACATGTTTTCATGAACCACAGAGCTTCCGGTCTTCCTATAACACGTAATGCTGTGAGACTACCAATAGAAATACATTGCTTTTAAAATCGTGCTGTGCAACACGAAAAAAAGG
Source organism: Notothenia rossii (assembly GCF_949606895.1). Classification (NCBI taxonomy): domain Eukaryota; kingdom Metazoa; phylum Chordata; class Actinopteri; order Perciformes; family Nototheniidae; genus Notothenia; species Notothenia rossii. The sequence continues at coordinate 81,441,088 of NC_136907.1, read as the reverse complement.
GGGAAATTGTTTCGGTGAACACGAAATGCCGTGAGACTGGGTTTTGTGATCATACTGTGTGACCTGCTTGTATGTACTTAGACACTAGGTGTACTGTTCTCTCTGTGCTGTACTGTCTCAGTGTGAACATAGATTAAACAGCCAGCCAAACTCTTTTGAGAGCCAGGGAATGAGCAGCCATGCTCCTTTATTGAATTATTTGCAGTCCACTGACATTCAAACAGAGTTAAACTATAAAAAAAGAAGTTACAAGGCACTTAATGATCTCATACATGCAAGTGTAACATACACAGATTAACACATAGGACCGCTAAGTGTAAACAAGGTAAATATAGCTAATGCTAGCTGTACAATAAGCATGTATACAGGCTAGTATTGCTAACGCTAGCATGTATGCTAACGCTACCGTGTATGCTAACGCTAGCATGTATGCTAACGCTAGCGCGAATGCTAATGCAAATGCTAGCGCGAATGCTAACGCATTTTCTCATTGTGTTTAAACATCTCCACATGTCATCACATAAACACAATACATGTTCCTAATCAGTGTTCGAATTACCCATTTGCTTTCGGGAGAGCCCTATTTTTATTTCAGGGCCCTCGTGTGGAGCTGTCAAACTCGACCCGCTTACAGCCGGCCAACTAAAATGTGTTCCGTTCACGTTGTCATTTTTTGACTCCTCTGCTTCTTTGCTTGTGAATCCAAAAGCTGCAAGGCTTGGCTGTTTTCGTTTCACCATATTTTTTATTACAAAGCCAGAGTTAAAAAAATATCAATATGAACATTTCAAATACCGTGTCGGCACCGCCGCCGTAACCATAGCAACGTAAGTAGCGTAACGAATACAGTGCCGCCACGTACAGATGGTAACACGCAGAAATATTCACAAATATAAAACAAATATTCAGAAACTGTAATGAACAATGACTATTATTTATTTCAAGGACTTTTATTGACAGGAACTCAACATTTCTAGTCTGTGTGACACAAATATGCAAAAAAAAGGTTTGGGCTCCCCCTATTTATCTCAAAGTCGGCCTTCAGGGTAGCTCCTTCCCTCTTTAGGGGAGCCAAGTTCCCCCTGGCTCCCCCCCATTTCGAACAGTGTTACTAATCCTTACAGTGTAAGTGTGACCCCTAGATTCCACCGGGTCCAGCGGCGGCAGTTTTGGTCCGTCCGTGCCTGTAAACCGGAGGAGAACGCTGGCATTTCTCCTCCTACTTGAAAGACTACGGAGGGATAGGGTCAGCAACATTAGTTTGTGTGTGTGTATATATATATATGCTAGGAAGGGCTATATATGCTCTGACCGTTCCACTTCCTGCCTGCCCGACCTTACGTTACGGCTGCGCCGCGTCAAAAATAGGATTCATCCTAATTTTAGAGGAGCCCTGCACAGAGGCGCTTCTGGTACGCTTCTGAGCCGTAACGCGCCGCGTGTGGTGGAATAGCACTCATTGACTAGAATGGCCGCGATCCTTGCGGACGCCGTGGCGCATCCGTGGCGCATCCGTAACGCGGCCGTAACGCGGCCGTAACGCGGCCGTAACGCGCCGCAGACGGACCCGGTGGAATCTAGGGGTGAGGCTCAGACTTACACTTACAGTCATTGCTTTCTGATGGACTTGACCCTTTTACTCTTCCGGTTGCATAGGGAAAATTAGTAGCAGTGTACTCATCGATGTCTACTGCCATGCTATTCAGTTCACTTTCTCCTACTTCCTGTACCCAGTTTCCTGGCTAACCTAAAGTACACATTTTACAAAATTATATGCAAATATGAAACATACAGTTCATATCACACTGCTATTGGTAGCTGAACTGGCAATACCCCAAAACATATTCTTAGATATAAATACCTAATGTTGAGTTATTTAGACACAATTAACACTTATAGTTTCATGTCTTGTTACATAAGAATAGATCATATTTGTTAAGTGTTATTATGGGAGAATGACTATTCTTGTGCTACTACTGCCTAGGCCCACATTGAGCAGCGCATATTAAGACCAAAACTCATGTACAACAACTTCCTTACTTGCAGCAAATAAGCACTAATTAGAAGGTTATTGAGGAAAAACTCTCAACTAATGGCTTATTACTTGTAGAATATGGTCATGTAGAACAAGGCATTAATAAGTGTTTTATAATGACTAATAAAGAGCCAAAATACTGCTAATATGCATGTTAACAACTAGTTGATGGTTAATTTGTGTACCTTAATATAAAGTTTTACTGGTTCAATCCTAGGTCCTCTCATTTTCTCATTGGATTCAGTTCATCTCTGGGCACAATCTGATCATAGGTTCTATTGGAACAGCAGCTTGTGTTGTGGTGTTCAAGACCTTTAAATATTGAGTGATGAAGCAACATTCTTATTAGATTAAGATAATTTAAAACAGATTTCTCTCAAGATGAAACACCTCTCACTAATCTGACTTCAGGTTAACGCAAGTCATTGTTATTATTACGTTTTCTTTACTGACTGCTCAAACACTTTGAATCACCTCTCTCAATAAACTGGAACACATCAAGGACTTCAGTTTTGATAACTTTTTTTCTTATCTTTATCAAATACAATTATCTGTTGGTCTGTGATTAATCGTGGTGTACCACAGGGATAAATCATAGGTCCTCTCATGTTATATTTACAGACTGCCTTTGGATCTGTCACCCAGGAGGAAGTGTAACTGAGAGAAGTGAAATACAGATCTAAGAGGAGACAGAGAGATTCAGGGAGGAGCTAAGATGTTCCTGAACTATAGAAGAGAGAGGAACTTCCATATTCACCAGAGTTCAACACAGACCATCATCATCATCACCTTCATTCAACATGCTGTCCCTGCAGAACTCAGCTTTTTCTCTGATATGTTTTGCAATCTTATCATGTTTGTTGCACTCTTGCTTTATGAGTGTGGTTTTGCTAAAATAACTTTTATAACATGAAATAACAGAGTTAATATTTCCCTCAGGCGTCAGCTGTCAAGATCTGACTCCAGTCAAAACAGAAGAGTTCAGTCCAGAAGGCAGCTCTGTTACTCTGTCCTACAAAGCTGGATCTAATGCTAATTATTTCTTCTGGTATCGACAATATCCTGGAGAACCACCAGAGTTCCTCATCTCACACTCTGCTTCAGGCGATGTAGGAACTAACCCAATCCCTGGACTGAATATTACAGTGGAGTCAAACCGAATCAATTTGATCATCTCCTCTGCTGCAGTGACCGACTCTGCTGTGTACTACTGTGCACTACTGTGCTCTGCAGCCGACAGTGACAGGAAACACCAACACTCTGTACAAAAACCTATGGAGCAAAGACAACACAATACTGATCAACATCCACCAGAGGGAGTCTCTCTCTGTCAGACTTTACGGAAACAAGACAACTAATGTTCAAACAACTCAACCCCAAGAGAGACCTCCTTTATTTGATGCTTCAACACCACGTTACTTTAATTTATCTCTCACATTCATCCTAATAATGTTCAATGAGAGCATTCCACCAGGTGCCAGACTCCTGATGGACCTTCACCAACACTTCCTGTTTTTCATATTTATTCCCACACGCCCTGAAATCTGAAGTCAACAAACCTCTTAAAAATAAACCTTGGCACTTCACTGATGAACATTTATAGGCCGGTTAAAATAATTGGAAAAATGTTTTTTAACAATTAAACAGCTGTTTTGGCACATGATAACTGTTTTGATTTGTTCCAGTCACACAGCACTGAGACTGCTCTAATTAACATTTTAATGACATCCACTTAAACACAGACAGTGGCAGAATCTCACTGTCAGTGTTATTAGATCTCAGCGCTGCATTTGAAACTGTTGACCACAACATATTACTAGACCGACTGGAAAACTGGGTGGGACTCGGGCACTGTTTTTATTGGTCTGAATCCTACTGAAAGGACAGGAAACACTTTGTTTCTATAGGTAACTCAACATCTGAGTGGACGAATATGACCTGTGGTGTTCCTCAAGGCTCCATCCTAGGGACTCTTCTCTTTAACATATACATGCTTCCAGTAGCTTGGTTAATGGATAACTATGAAATAAGTTACCAAAGCTATGCAGACGACACACATGTGATAACATGATAACCAGGAGGAAGTGTAACTGAGACAAGTGAAATACATATCTAAGAGGAGACAGAGAGATTCAGGGAGGAGCTAAGATGTTCCTGAACTATAGAAGAGAGAGGAACTTCCATATTCACCAGAGTTCAACACAGACCATCATCATCATCATCACCTTCATTCAACATGCTGTCATTAGACTATTATTTACATTCCCTACTGTTAGTTTCCATTCTAAGAGGTACGTAACATTCTGCATGAACACGTTAATATAATTGCTGCTCTCTCCTTTGGTAAGATAGAAACTACAACATGTTTCTAGGTAACTGTTTAAAGCTACTGATTGTTCTCCTTTAATCCTTCATCTTTATTGATTCATCTCTTCCTCTGCATGGTCTCTTCTTCCCCAGAGTGTAAAGGACAAGACACAGTGACCCAGACACCAGGAGAAGTCAGCGCTACTGAAGGAGACACAGTTACACTTGACTGCACATTTAGGACAACTCAGACATCTAATACAGCCTATATGTTCTGGTACAAACAAGAAGTCAATGGTTACCCAAAGTACATGTTGATGCGTTTCTCAACCACTGGAGTTAATGCTGCAGAGTTCCAGAAAGACAGATTTGATGCTACAATCAACGATAAATCAGTTCCTCTGCAGATCTCCTCTGCTGCAGTGACAGACTCTGCTGTGTACTACTGTGCTCTGCAGCCCACAGTGACAGGAAACACCAACACTCTGTACAAAAACCTCTGGAGCAAAGACAACACAATACTGATCAACATCCATCAGAGGGAGCCTCTCTCTGTTAGACTTCAGCAGAGTTTATCAGTCCTCTTTATACTTGCTGTAGCTCAGAGTTTCTCAACCTGCAGATATGATGCATCTGGTTCTCTCAGTGTTGCTGGCTGCTATGAGTCTTGGTATGAACTCTTTGATATCAGTCCAACATTGAGATGATTCTCTAACATGTCCCTGATACTGTTTGTTGCTGTTTTACAGAATGCAGAGCCCAAAGAGACAACGTGCTGCAACCTGAAGCAGAAAAGACTGCTGCTGAAGGAGAGGCAGTAACACTTGGCTGTCACTATAACACCACTTCATCAAATCACTATCTCTTCTGGTACAGCAGCACGGAGACAACAGCCCCACATTCATCCTGAGCCGCTTTAAGATCGGCACGGGGAAAACAGAGGACGAGGACAGATTCTCATCCACACTGGATTCAAGCTTAAGATCTGTTCCTCTGAAGATCCAGAAGCTTCAGCTGTCTGACTCTGCTATGTACTACTGTGCTCTGCAGCCCACAGTGACAGGAAACACCAACACTCTGTACAAAAACCTCTGGAGCAAAGACAACACAGTACTGATCAACATCCACCAGAGGGAGCCTCACCCTGAAAAGCTCCAACAGTATATTACAAAACAGTATAGACTCTTTGTGACGGTGATACAAAAAGAAGTGCTTGAGGTAAACTTACTGAGGGAAAGTGTTTTTTCATACGAATGTGAAATCTTTCCATGGGGCCCACAATCCCTGGCGTGTATGCTCCAGAGGGCAGGACCTATAACACATGTACTACCCAATAGCATGTGAGGCTGAACAAAAGGACCCTTTGACTATGTAAATGTAGTCTTTTAAAAAACCAAAACATTTACTGACTTTTTGAGGATAGCTTCAAGTAATGTTGTAAAATTACAACCGGGGGCCTTACAGGGTTAAGGGCTATTGTTTATTGTTATTTACTTTAAGATGTTTATTCTTAACCAATAATTGAATTTAAAAACTCTTATTTAAATGATGTGTGTGTGTCTCTGTATTTCTGATGATACACTGAGAGAATGAGCTCATAGGGCTGCTGATCACCAGAAGCTAAACAGTCTGCATATTGCATTTCATTTGTATAATGTAAGCTCCGTTGATACTCTGCCTGCGGGAATACGAAAAAAATAGTGAGATATACTGAATATTATTTGATCCATTCCACCACTAGCTTAATCCCACATAATGTAGAGGTGTGTTGTAGGTGCCTTAAATAACCCCTTATTTTATAGTGAGATGTATTTTTGTGTTCATATAATAGTGATTTCAATGCCACCCCAAAATGATCACTGGTTCCATCCTGGCCACCCCACTGACAATGTCCTGGCTCCGCTACTGGATGAAAAGCCTCTCACTAATCTGACTTCACGTTAACGACTGTCATTGTTATTGCTAAGTTGTGTACATTTCAATGTATGTGTCTGTGAGAAACACAAAGAGAACTAAATGTTTTAAACAAGAGAAAAGTATTATGATGGCTCAAAACCTGCTGCTCCCGAGGGCACCGAGCCTTCGCAGCAGCTGGCCCCAGGCTCTTGAACACTCTGCCCCTCCATTACCTCATTCACACCAACGGTGTTTCAGGGCCGGTTCGGAGCTGGAGCTTGAAAAGCACCGGGTTTTCCTCTTCACACCACAGCGGAGCAGCCTCTTAGCTCCGGAATCCGGTTCATTTCGAGCACCAAAAAATTGTCCGACCAGAGCAAAAGCACCACATACGTCACGCTTACGTCGAGGAGGGGGCAGGGGCAGGGGCAGGGGCGGGGGCGGGATCAACTCCTGAACAACAACAAGAAGCCAGCGTTTTATCCAGTTTGTACAACGATGGAGAAACTTAACAAGCAGCAGTGGTCCACTGAAGAGACCAGCTACCTGCTGGGAATCTGGTCTTCTGAAGAGACCAGCTACCTACTGGGAATCTGGTCTTCTGAAGAGACCAGCTACCTGCTGGGGATCTGGTCTTCTGAAGAGACCAGCTACCTACTGGGGATCTGCTCTTCTGAAGAGGTACAGAGGAAGCTGGAGCACAATCGGCCATTGTTGTTGTTGTCGGTGTCAGCTGTGAGGGGTTTCCGCGCAGTTCGGCTTTATGAAGCAGGCACGCAAACGGTTACGTCATGACGCAAACGATGACACAGCACCAGTCGGACTCAGGGCAGTGTGAAAAGAGCCGGAGCTAAACAGAAGAACCGGTTCCGAACCTGAAAAGCTCTAGCACGGAGCTTGAACCGGAGTTGCGTTGGTGTGAATGAGGTACATGTGAGGTCGGCCCAGACCCTAGGGGTTTTTAAATCTACTCTTAAAACTCACTTCTTCTCCCTGGCCTTCTAGTCAGAGCGGAGCACGACTCCTGACTTTTCCCTGTGTTTTTATATCTGTTGTAATTTATTGTCTTTTATTGTGATTGTAGTAATGTGTTTTTATTACATGTACTGTACAGCTCTTTGGCTCGACCAAAAATCGCTTTTAAATGTGCTTTATAAATAAAACTTCATTTGAAAACCATTAAAACATGATTCTCTGGCCACGCCCACTGACGTTTGTATCAACCAATGAGATGATCTGTGAGATGTTTGAGGAACTAAAAGCACAATGATCTGATGTTGAGGAGAAGGGCTGAGCAGCAGAGAGGCTGTTTCCTGCTTCACTTCTGCAGGAGGAGAACTCATCTGCTGACTGTTTGACTTCAACATCTCCAAAGACATGTTGCTTTACCTCTGTTTACTCTTCTCTCTCTTCATAGGTGAGTGTTGGAACAGAGATAAAGTCTCATTTAACCCGCTGTATTAGCCAGAGATTTCATAACTGGAGGTTTGATTGTGTAAGGCAGCAGCCGTTGTGATCCATGAAGACATTTGGTCATGTTTTATCTCAAACTGATCAAAGATGACAGGAAATTGAAGACCCTCCGTTGAGTCTCTTAATGTCCAAATCTCCTGCAGACTAACTGACATGAGTAATTCTCATTTTGCAGCCCTGGGCTCCATGAACAGCATAAAGCCAGAAAGAAGTGAAGAACATGTTGCAGAGGGCAGAAACATCAGCCTGACATGTAAATATGAGGGGAGTATCTACAATATCCAGTGGTACCGACAATACCAGAGATCCAGACCAGAGTTCCTGCTCCACATCACAGAGGCAGGAGTGATCCATCCCACTGAATCTGATTTCTCTGCTCACATTGACAAAACAGAGAAACGAGTTGATCTGGAGATCATCTCAGCTAAAGAGACAGACTCTGCTGTGTACTACTGTGCTCTGACGCCCACAGTGACAGGAAACACCAACACTCTGTACAAAAACCTCTGGAGCACAGACAACACAATACTGATCAACATCCACCAGAGGGAGTCTCTCTCTGACAAACATCAATAGTTTGTGATCATACAGTAATGTCATTTACCTGCTCGATCTTTTGAATGATAATGTATGTACATGTCACTATTATGCAAAAACATGTACTGCCTTTGATTCACATCCACAGGTTCAAATGTTTAACTCAACCATTGAATATGGCCTTTTATCATACGTTGAAATAAAAGCAAGTAGTCTCCATGAACTTAAAATAAGTTTTTCTGTGAGTCTGTGATTTCATGTGGTGTACCACAGGGATCAATCCTAGGTCATCTCACTTTCTCATTGGATTCAGTTCATCTCTGAGCACAATGTGATCATAGGTTCTATTGGAACAGCAGCTTGTGTTGTGGTGTTCAAGACCTTTTAAATATTAAGTGATGAAGCAACATTCTTATTAGATTAAGATCATTTTAAACAGATTTCTCTCTCGATGAAACACCTCTCACTAATCCGACTTCACGTTAACGCAAGACATTCTTATTATTACGTTTTATTTACTGACTGATCAAACACTTTGAATCACATCCCTCAATAAACTGGTACACATCAAGGACTTCAGTTTTGATCACTTTTTTTCTTATCTTTATAAAATACAATTCTCTGTTGGTCTGTGATTAATCGTGGTGTACCACAGGGTTCAATCCTAGGTCATCTGACGTTTTATTTACTGCCTTTGGATCTGTCACCCAGGAGGAAGTGTAACTGAGAGAAGTGAAATACAGATCTAAGAGGAGACAGAGAGATTCAGGGAGGAGCTAAGATGTTCCTGAACTATAGAAGAGAGAGGAACTTCCATATTCAACAGAGTTCAACACAGACCATCATCATCATCACATTCATTCAACATGCTGTCCCTGCAGAACTCAGCTTTTTCTCTGATATGTTTTGCAATCTTATCCGGTTAGTTTCAGTCTGGATAAAACATCAGTGTCATTGATTTCTGAGTGTGGTTTTGCTGAAATGACTTTTATAACATGAAATAACAGAGTTAATCTTTCCTTCAGGCGTCAGCTGTGACGATCTGACTCCAGTCAAAACAGAAGAGTTCAGTCCAGAAGGCAGCTCTGTTACTCTGTCCTACAAAGCTGGATCTAATGCTCAGTTTTACTTCTGGTATCGACAATATCCAGGAGAACGACCAGAGTTCCTCATCTCACACTCTGTTTCAGGCGTTGTAGGAACTAACCCAATCCCTGGGCTGAATATTACAGTGGAGTCAAACCGAATCAATTTGATCATCTCCTCTGCTGCAGTGACAGACTCTGCTGTGTTCTACTGTGCTCTGAGGCCCACAGTGACAGGAAACACCAACACTCTGTACAAAAACCTCTGGAGCAAAGACAACACAATACTGATCAACATCCACCAGAGGGAGTCTCTCTCTGTCAAACTTTAGGGAAACAACACAACTAATGTTCAAACAACTCAACCCCCAGCAGAGAGGCCTCCTTTATTTGATGCTTCAACACCACGTTACTTTAATTTATCTCTCACATTTATCCTAATAATGTTCAATGAGAGCATTCCACCAGGTGCCAGACTCCTGATGGACCTTCACCAACACTTCCTGTTTTTCATATTTATTCCCACACGCCCTGAAATCTGAAGTCAACAAACCACTCTTAAAATCAAACCTGAGCGCTTCACTGATGAACATTTATAGGCCGGTTAAAATAATGGGAAAAATGTTTTTTAACAATTAAACAGCTGTTTTGGCACTTGATAACTGTTTTGATGTGTTCCAGTCACACAGCATTGAGACTGCTCTAATTAACATTTTAATGACATCCACTTAAACACAGACAGTGGCAGAATCTCACTGTCAGTATTATTAGATCTCAGCGCTGCATTTGAAACTGTTGACCACAACATATTACTAGATCGACTGGAAAACTGGGTGGGACTCGGGCACTGTTTTTATTGGTCTGAATCCTACTGAAAGGACAGGAAACACTTTGTTTCTATATGTAACTCAACATCTGAGTGGACGAATATGACCTGTGGTGTTCCTCAAGGCTCCATCCTGGGGACTCTTCTCTTTAACATCTACATGCCTCAACTAGCTTAGTTAATGGATAACAATGAAATAAGTTACCAAAGCTATGCAGACGGCACACACGTGATAACATGATAGCCAGGAGGAAGTGTAACTGAGAGAAGTGAAATACAGATCTAAGAGGAGACAGAGAGATTCAGGGAGGAGCTAAGATGTTCCTGAACTATAGAAGAGAGAGGAACTTCCATATTCACCAGAGTTCAACACAGACCATCATCATCACCTTCATTCAACATGCTGTCATTAGACTATTATTTACATTCCCTACTGTTAGTTTCCATTCTAAGAGGTACGTAACATTCTGCATGAAAACGTTAACTTCTAATGTTGATCAAAATGTGATCTATTAACTGAGTCTTTTGAATTACTCCTCTCTTCAGGGGTCAGCTGTGAAAATCTCACTGCATTACAGAGAGAAGAGTTCAGTCCAGAAGGCAGCTCTGTTACTCTGTCCTACAGATACTCCAAACAAGCAGCTGGTGGTGATCGGTTTTACTGGTATCGACAATATCCAGGAGAACCACCAGAGTTCATCATCTCTCATTTAGGAAATGGAAACATTATGAATAATCTGATCCCTGGACTGAATATTACAGTGGAGTCAAACCAAATCAATCTGAGCCTCTCCTCTGCTGCAGTGACAGACTCTGCTGTGTTCTACTGTGCTGTGAGGCCCACAGTGACAGGAAACACCAACACTCTGTACAAAAACACCAGCTGACACACTGACAAGCTGCTGGAAGCCTTTCCTCCACACTGTTGGACTGAGCTGTTCACCTCCACTAGAGGGCCACATTATCAAGTAGGCGGTGCACGTCTTCTGCACTGTGTTCAACCATCCAGTCAATAAGAAGTGCTGCTGTGAAGAGAACCATCCTCACACTGAATGCTGAACATCAGCTACTTCCTGCTGCTGATTTAAACCTTGTTGTAGAGATGGAACATTGGCTGTGGATTATTCTTGCTGCTCTCTCCTTTGGTAAGATAGAAACTACAACATGTTTATAGGTAACTGTTTAAAGCTACTGATTGTTCTCCTTTAATCCTTCATCTTTATTGATTCATCTCTTCCTCTGCATGGTTTCTTCTTCCCCAGAGTGTAAAGGACAAGACACAGTGACCCAGACACCAGGAGAAGTCAGCGCTACTGAAGGAGACACAGTTACACTTGACTGCACATTTCAGACATCTCAGACATCTAATACAGCCTATCTGTTCTGGTACAAACAAGAAGTCAATGGTTACCCAAAGTACATGCTGATGCGTTACTCAGACATTGGAGTTAATGCTGCAGAGTTCCAGAAAGACAGATTTGATGCTACACTCAACAAAACATCAGTTCCTCTGCAGATCTCCTCTGCTGCAGTGACAGACTCTGCTGTGTACTACTGTGCTCTGAGGCCCACAGTGACAGGAAACACCAACACTCTGTACAAAAACCTCTGGAGCAAAGACAACACAATACTGATCAACATCCACCAGAGGGAGCCTCTCTCTGACAAACATCAATAGTTTTTGATTAAAAAGTAATGTAGTTTACCTGCTTGATAATTTGAGTTATATGTACAATTTGTCACTTCCATACAAACACATGGACTGCCTTTGATTAACATCTGCAAGTTAAAATGTTTAACTCAATCAGTGAATCTGGCCTTTTATCACAGCTTGAAATACAAGTACTGTCTCCATAAACTTAAAATAAGTGTTTATGTTTTTATGTCAGTCTGTGACTTAATGTGGTGTACCACAGGGTTCAATCCTAGGTCCTCTCACTTTCTCATTGGTTTCAGTTTATCTCTGAGCACAATGTGATCGAAGGTTCTATTGGAACAACAGCTTGTGTTGTGGTGTTCAAGACCTTTTAAATGTTGGGTATGAAGTAGAATTCTTATTATATTAAGATCATTTAAAACAGATTTCTCTCTCGATGAAACACATCTCACTAATCTGACTTCACGTTAACGCCCATCATTGTTATTGCTACTGGTCCTGACTAACATACGGTTCACTGCAGTGTGAGGTGGAACAGTTCATGGTGAAGAACTAGCGTTAGATTGTTGCAGTGGTGTAATGTAACTAAGTACATTTACTCATACTGTCCGGAAGTAAAACATTGAGGTAATTGTACTCTTTTACTAATGTATACTTTGACTTCATTACATTGTGTAGGCAAGTGTTGTTCTTTTTACTTCACTACGTGTATTTTACAGATTGACTGACATAGCAGATTTAGGATATTAATACACAATATAAATCGACACACATTATATTATAGATGAAGCTACCCAGTACTCTATGAAGTCATTCAAATAAACCCCACCTTTACCCCCATCAATCATTTTAACAACCGAAAAGACCTGGTGCTTAAAATATTCACTTTGCATAACGCATACTTTTAACGTAAAATATTGTTTTGTTTCTGAAAAATCAATGGAGTATTGTGAAAGGATAGAGCAACCTGACAAATCCAAACACCTCACCACATCATCACATGTATTCCAATAGTACTCCCTTCATGCTGTTCATGAGTCAAATGATGCAACAAATGCCCGATTTTATGTGGGCTCAAAAGCCTGAGGAGGAAATCATGGTTTCAAAGAGTCAGCTGATAACCAGCTTTGTAGTTCCTGTTATATCTGATCAGGAGCTTTAGTTTTGCCTGAAAGGCCTTCATTAGACTCTTTGTTTATTCCCATATCAACATCTCTATGGAGCTAACCAATCAGAGCTGACTGGGCTCTGGTTTCAGACAGAGGGTGAAAAGAGGTGCTGCAGCACAGGCAGTATGAACATCTACAAATTCTGATATTTTTCCTGAATATCAGAAAATATTTACTTTTTCTAAATCAGATTTTTTTCTCCAAAGAAACCTCGATATTGTGATTTTTTTCCCTGAATTTCTCAACTTTTGACTTTACGGGGAATATCAACAGTTTGAGTTTCTGAAAAAATCAAAGATTTCTGAAAAAATCAGAAAAAAACGGAAGAGACTATAACCTTTTTGAATTTATTCTGAAAATCTCAATCCAATCATTTCAAAATCCTGACTTTTTCCAGAAATTCTCATAATTCAGACTAAAAATTTTGATATTTTTCAGAAAATACCAGAAATCAGAAATGTTCAGAAAACCTCAATATTGTGACATTTTGGAGGGAAAACAAATTCAAACTTTTTCTGAGAATTCTGAATTCTGACTTTTTTCTGAAGAATTCTGAATTCAGATCTTTTTTTGAAAATTCTGAATTCTGACTCTTTCAGAAAATGTTGGAACTTTGCCTTTTCCCCTGATAATGTATGCATCTGAAAAGATGTAGAGGGTATCCCAAATGTACCTAAATCCTCCACCACACACACATTTAACAATACTCAACAAAGATCACACCGAGGCTCTGGAGTCAGCAGCAGGTCTGAGAGAGAGAAGGCTTCCTGGAGCTCCTCCTTTAATGACTGGCTCTGGCTGCTGATAGGCCAGCTGAGGGTGAGGGGATCCAATCAGCCGCCAGTCTGAGGTGCTAAGGCAGGTTCTGATCAGCTGCTGATTACCTGCAGGGAAACACAGGGGAAAAGAGAAAATAGCAGGAGGACACAACAAACAACAGCCCGCCTGCTGGCACCACGTAACACTGATACAGAGTCATTTATAGAGTTCACATCTTCTGGTTCAGTGTAGAGTTTGTTAAGACCTGAAAAGGTGAACATGTCCATCAAGTCTTAAAGAGTCCCTTTCCTCTCTCTGTGGTGTTCCCTCTCCTGTAGTGTCTTCTAGGTGCATGTTGTACTGACTGAACATCCACCTGAGGGAGTCTCTCTCTGTTAAACATCAATAGTTTGTGATGATACAGTAATGTAGTTTACCTGCTTGATCATTGGAAATCTATTAACAATTGCTCCCTACCATACAAACACATGTACTGTCTTTGATTCACATCCACACGTTCAAATGTTTAACTCAGTCAGTGAATCTGGCCTTTTGTCAAACGCAGAAATAAAAGTGAGTAGTCTCCATGAACTTAAAATACGTTCTTTTCAGTTTTTCTGTGAGTCTGTGATTTCACGTGGTGTACCACAGGGTTCAATCCTAGGTCCTCTCACTTTGTCATTGGATTCAGTTTATCTTTAAGCACAACCTGATCATAGGTTCTATTGGAACAGCAGCTTATGTTGCTGTGTTCAAGACCTTTTAAATGACAACTGTGAATCAATATTCTCATTAGATTAAGATATTTTTAAGCAGATTTATCTCTCGATGAAACACCTCTCACTAATCTGACTTCACCTTAACGCCCGTCATTGTAATTGCTAAGTTTTTGTACATTTCAATGTATGTGTCAGTGAGAAACACAAAGAGAACTAAATGTTTTAAATATGAGAAAAGTATTTTGCTGGCTTAAAACCAGTAAAACATGATTCTCTGGCCCCGCCCACGGACGTTTATATCAACCAATGAGATGATCTGTGAGATGTTTGAGGAACTAAAAGCACAATGATCTGATGTTGAGGAGAAGGGCTGAGCAGCAGAGAGGCTGTTTCCTGCTTCACTTCTGCAGGAGGAGAACTCATCTGCTGACTGTTTGACTTCAACATCTCCAAAGATATGTTGCTTTACCTCTGTTTACTCTTCTCTCTCTTCATAGGTGAGTGTTGGAACAGAGATAAAGTCTCATTTAACCCGCTGTATTAGCCAGAGATTTCATAACTGGAGTTTTGATTGTGTAAGGCAGCAGCCGTTGTGATCCATGAAGACATTTGGTCATGTTTTATCTCAAACTGATCAAAGATGACAGGAAATTGAAGACCCTCCGTTGAGTCTCTTAATGTCCAAATCTCCTGCAGACTAACTGACATGAGTAATTCTCATTTTGCAGCCCTGGGCTCCATGAACAGCATAAAGCCAGAAAGAAGTGAAGAACATGTTGCAGAGGGCAGAAACATCAGCCTGACATGTAAATATGAGGGGACTATCTACAATATCCAGTGGTACCGACAATACCAGAGATCCAGACCAGAGTTCCTGCTCTACATCACAGAGGCAGGAGTGATCCATCCCACTGAATCTGATTTCTCTGCTCACATTGACAAAACAGAGAAACGAGTTGATCTGGAGATCATCTCAGCTAAAGAGACAGACTCTGCTGTGTACTACTGTGCTCTGAGGCCCACAGTGACAGGAAACACCAACACTCTGTACAAAAACCTCTGGAGCAAAGACAACACAATACTGATCAACATCCACCAGAGGGAGTCTCTCTCTGTCAGACTTTAGGGAAACAACAAAACTAATGTTCAAACAACTCAACTCCCAGCAGAGAGGCCTCCTTTATTTGATGCTTCAACACCACGTTACTTTAATTTATCTCTCACATTTATCCTAATAATGTTCAATGAGAGCATTCCACCAGGTGCCAGACTCCTGATGGACCTTCACCAACACTTCCTGTTTTTCATATTTATTCCCACAGGCCCTGAAACCTGCAGTCATCAAACCAACCTGAAAGAAAAACCTTGGCGCTTCACTGATGAACATTTATAGGCCGGGTAAAATAATTGGAAAAATGTTTTTTAACAACTAAAAAGCTGTTTTGGCACTTGATAACTGTTTTGATGTGTTCCAGTCACACAGCACTGAGACTGCTCTAATTAACGTTTTAATGACATCCACTTAAACACAGACAGTGGCAGAATCTCACTGTCAGTATTATTAGATCTCAGCGCTGCATTTGAAACTGTTGACCACAACATATTACTAGACCGACTGGAAAACTGGGTGGGACTCGGGGACTGTTTTTATTGGTCTGAATCCTACTGAAAGGACAGGAAACACTTTGTTTCTATAGGTAACTCAACATCTGAGTGGACGAATATGACCTGTGGTGTTCCTCAAGGCTCCATCCTGGAGACTCTTCTCTTTTACATCTACATGCTTCCACTAGCTTAGTTAATGGATAACAATGAAATAAGTTACCAAAGCTATGCAGACGACACACACGTGATAACATGATAACCAGGAGGAAGTGTAACTGAGAGAAGTGAAATACAGATCTAAGAGGAGACAGAGAGATTCAGGGAGGAGCTAAGATGTTCCTGAACTATAGAAGAGAGAGGAACTCCCATATTCACCAGAGTTCAACACAGACCATCATCATCATCACCTTCATTCAACATGCTGTCATTAGACTATTATTTACATTCCCTACTGTTAGTTTCCATTCTAAGAGGTACGTAACTTTCTTCATGAAAACATTAAGCTAATTGCTGCTCTCTCCTTTGGTAAGATAGAAACTACAACATGTCTCTAGGTAACTGTTTAAAGCTACTGATTGTTCTCCTTTAATCCTTCATCTTTATTGATTCATCTCTTCCTCTGCATGGTCTCTTCTTCCCCAGAGTGTAAAGGACAAGACACAGTGACCCAGACACCAGGAGAAGTCAGCGCTACTGAAGGAGACACAGTTACACTTAGCTGCACATTTCAGACATCTCAGACATCTAATACAGCCTATCTGTTCTGGTACAAACAAGAAGTCAATGGTTACCCAAAGTACATGTTGAAGCGTTTCTCAGACATTGTAGAGAATGCTGCAGAGTTCCAGAAAGACAGATTTGATGCTACAATCAACGAGACATCAGTTCCTCTGCAGATCTCCTCTGCTGCAGTGACAGACTCTGCTGTGTACTACTGTGCTCTGAGGCCCACAGTGACAGGAAACACCAACACTCTGTACAAAAACCTCTGGAGCAAAGACAACACAATACTGATCAACATCCACCAGAGGGAGCCTCTCTCTCTGTCAGACTTCAGCAGGATGTGAAGATACAGTCTCAGGCCTCGGGACCCACTTTTCTCTTTGTCAATAAATCGCGACCTGACATTTTGAACCACTCAAATCTATTCAACAAAAAATGGTGCTGTAATATATGCTTCAGCATACAATATGAATTAAAGTGAAGTACAGTGCATATATCCCTTCTCAGACCTAAAGTATGCTTTAAAGGTTTAATGAGGTGATGGAATCAAAGCTGAACTGTATCAAAAGGCCCAAATGCTGGAAACCCAACCCCAGAAAAAAGTCTGGAGGGATTCTCCCCCAGGAGACTTTTTGAAATACTAACATATAAACTACGCATTCTGGTACACTCAGAGAAGAGAATAAATACATCTATTACTACCCGACATATTCATAATATTTGATGCCATTGTTTGTTTTTCACTTAGTTCTGACAGCTTGCTGCTCCTCACAGAGAGAGAGCAAAGAGGAGAGAGTCTGAGTGAATTACTTTGTGGGTAAGGGTAGATAGCCCCCATTGTTCTGTGACCTGTCAATCATCAAACCGGGGGTCATATTTCATTATGTGTTCATTTCTATCTGAAGGTGTACCCATGGATGTATAAAGAAGAGTTCTACCGCAAAGTTATTCTCCGTGGGGACTTCCAGCAACCATCTTGATTCTGATTGGCCAGAAGACTCGAGAAAACATCAGCAAAGATGTTTTATTGAGAAGATGATCACTACTTGACAGAAGTTTTCAAAACCGTTTATGTTCTCCGGTACTTCCAGTCCAACGCCTACTGCATGCACAGCGTTAGAACATCGGGCCTTCAAAATAAAAGTTTGACTTTAAAAAAAAAAAAAAAAAAAAAAGATACTTTTTTCTTTCTTCACTCACACATCTGCGACCCACTTGAAACAGGTCCGCGACAGTTGAGAACCACTGGTCTAGATTAGATTCTCTAAAACTCACAGCTGTGATGAAGAGCTCCAGAAACTCATTGGACATCCGAGTCTCCTCCTGCTGACTGCAGAGCTTCATGACTGACACCTCTCTGATTCCAGCTGTGAACATCAGACCAAACACAACTCACTAAACGTTTCCATACTGAACAACCACAGCTTTCCCCTCTGTGAACATGGAGAAACTGGCTGCAATTCTGCTCTGTTCAGCTCTCATAGGTACGTATGTTTCTGACAGGAGAAGGGGAACTATGCAGACTTTTTCAAAGCATTACACATCCAGTTTGGATCTTGGATTTACGCTTTACAGCAGTGTGGTTTTTTCACCAAGGGATTGATGGGTTTGTGACTTTGGAGCTGTAATGATAGCATGATGTCTTCCTCTCTAGGTAACAGCTTGGAAGATGCTATTACTGCCAGCAGTGCTGAAGTGTGTTCCTCAGAGGGCCGTAGTGTTACTCTGTCCTGTACATATTCAGTTAAAGCTGAGAATCTCCAGTGGTACAGACAGGATCCTGGATCAGCTCCTCAGTTCCTCCTCCTGATCACTGACACAAATCCGCCTTCCGTGGTGGAAGCAAAACCTCCAATCCCTCGACTGACAGCCACACTGAACCAGGAGAAAAAACAAGTGGATCTGCAGATCTCCTCTGCTGCAGTGACATACTCTGCTGTGTACTACTGTGCTCTGCAGCCCACAGTGACAGGAAACACCAACACTCTGTACAAAAACCTCTGGAGCAAAGACAGCACAATACTGATCAACATCCACCAGAGGGAGCCTCTCTCTCTCTTAGACTTCAGCAGAGTTTATCAGTCCTCTTTATACTCGCTGTAGCTCAGAGTTTCTCAACCTGCAGATATGATGCATCTGGTTCTCTCAGTGTTGCTGGCTGCTATGAGTCTTGGTATGAACTCTTTGATATCAGTCCAACATTGAGATGATTCTCTAACATGTCCCTGATACTGTTTGTTGCTGTTTTACAGAATGCAGAGCCCAAAGAGACAACGTGCTGCAACCTGAAGCAGAAAAGACTGCTGCTGAAGGAGAGGCAGTAACACTTGGCTGTCACTATAACACCACTTCATCAAATGAATATCTCTTCTGGTACAAGCAGCACGGAGACAACAGCCCCACATTCATCCTGAGCCGCTTTAAGATCGGCACGGGGAAAACAGAGGACGAGGACAGATTCTCATCCACACTGGATTCAAGCTTAAGATCTGTTCCTCTGAAGATCCAGAAGCTTCAGCTGTCTGACTCTGCTGTGTACTACTGTGCTCTGAGGCCCACAGTGACAGGAAACACCAACACTCTGTACAAAAACCTCTGGAGCAAAGACACCACAGTACTGATCAGCATCCACCAGAGGGAGCCTCTCTCTGTCAGACTTTAGGAGATAAGACGACTAACGTTCAAACAACTCAACCCCCAGCAGAGAGGCCTCCTTTATTTGATGCTTCAACACCACGTTACTTTAATTTATCTCTCACATTTATCCTCATAACTTTTTATTAGTGCAGTCCACCAGGTGCCAGACTCCTGATGGACCTTCAGCAACACTTCTTATTTTTCATATTTAATCCCACTTGCCCTGAAATCTGCAGTCTTCAAACCACTCTGAAAGAGCAACCTAGGGCAGGGTTCGGTAACCGTAGGCACGTGGCACGTGGTACCGTAACCATAGGCACACTAGGAATAAGTGGAATAAGTGTGCACAATATTTAAATTGTATTTTTGGATCCTGAACGAGACAGCCGCCAGAGCGCGTTACATGCAGAAGGAAGCCATGCACGCAACGCAGCGCAGAAGGAAACAAAAAATGTAAAAAATCTAGACCGCAACAGAATTAAACAAGCAGCTGCCTGTTTTTCATGGCCATGGACAGGTTCCTTGAACACAACATGAGCGTAACGTGTGATTATGTGGTATAGTGCTGCCGGAACGCGGCTCCGGCACTTCAAATCATTGCAGTACCCATAAGGAGCCGTACACACTGGGGCGCCGCAAGGGATTTTGGGCCCCATGAAAAGATAATCATATTGGTTGCTTAAACATTTTTTCTTAATGATCTCAAATTGTTTTGGTCCCTGTCAGTCACGGGCCCTTAGAATCGTCCTAACTTTTCACCCCCTTACGGCGCCCCTGGGTACACATGCTGCAGTTTTTATGTGGCTGTGTCTTTAGTTGTAAGCCCAGTGGCATCTGTTCATCTGACATATGATCATACAATATAATAATGCCATGGAAAATAAAATGCTACATTACAGTACAACTACTTCTGGGTCTTTCTGTGTCATTCAAGCTCGGCTCTGTGTGTGTGGCACGAGCGTATCTTGTGTGAGCGAGCGAGAGAGAGAGAGAGAGAGAGAGAGAGAGAGAGCGAGAGAGAGAGAGAGAGAGAGAGAGAGAGACAGACAGACAGACAGACAGACAGACAGACAGACAGACAGACAGAGAGAGAGCGAGCAGTACTAGGGACTATCGCATCTGGTTAGCTAGCTATGCGAACGAATATAAGGAGCTTTTTCTACAACCAGGTGGAGCTCTCTCCTGTCAGACTGAGAGGCTCAGTGAGGTAAAGGCACACCTTTAAATGATCATTATAGTTATAAAAAAATAAGAGAATACATTAAAAACAGGTATAAAATACTATATGACAGTAAAAAAAAGTTGTTATTAATAAACAAGAATTGAGTTTAAAAGGGGAGTGATTTGTAAAATATCCATAAAGAAAAAGAAAATCTGTTTACAGTTCTATTTCATATGGATGACATCCACTTAAACACAGACAGTGGCAGAATCTCACTGTCGGTATTATTAGATCCCAGCGCTGCATTTGAAACTGTTGACCACAACATATTACTAGACCGACTGGAAAACTGGGTGGGACTCTGGCACTGTTTTTATTGGTCTGAATCCTACTGAAAGGACAGGAAACACTTTGTTTCTATATGTAACTCAACATCTGAGTGGACGAATATGACCTGTGGTGTTCCTCAAGGCTCCATCCTGGGGACTCTTCTCTTTAACATCTACATGCTTCCAGTAGCTTAGTTAATGGATAACAATGAAATAAGTTACCATAGCTATGCAGACGACACACACGTGATAACATGAAAACCAGGAGGAAGTGTAACTGAGAGAAGTGAAATACAGATCTAAGAGGAGACAGAGATTCAGGGAGGAGCTAAGATGTTCCTGAACTATAGAAGAGAGAGGAACTTCCATATTCACCAGAGTTCAACACAGACCATCATCATCATCACCTTCATTCAACATGCTGTCCCTGCAGAACTCAGCTTTTTCTCTGATAAGTTTTGCAATCTTATCAGGTTTGTTGCACTCTTGCTTTCTGAGTGTGGTTTTGCTAAAAATAACTTTTATAACATGAAATAACAGAGTTCATCTTTCCCTCAGGCGTCAGCTGTGACGATCTGACTCCAGTCAAAACAGAAGAGTTCAGTCCAGAAGGCAGCTCTGTTACTCTGTCCTACAGATACTCCAAAAAAGCAGGTGGTAATGATTATTTCTTCTGGTATCGACAATATTCAGGAGAACCACCAGAGTTCCTCCTGTCTATCTCAGTGGCTAATTTCACACAAAAAGCAGAATCACTTCGATCGGACACCAGGTTCTCTACTGACCTGTCTGAAGGAAAGCAACGAGTGGATCTGCAGATCTCCTCTGCTGCAGTGACAGACTCTGCTGTGTACTACTGTGCTGTGAAGCCCACAGTGACAGGAAACACCAACACTCTGTACAAAAACCTCTCGAGCAAAGACAACACAATACTGATCAACATCCACCAGAGGGAGCCTCTCCCTGACAAACATCAATAGCTTTATATTAAAAAGTAATGAAGTTTACCTGCTTGATCATTTGAGTTATATGTACAATTGTTCACTTCCATACAAACACATGGACTGCCTTTGATTAACATCTGCAAGTTAAAATGTTTAACTCAATCAGTGAATCTGGCCTTTTATCACTGCTTGAAATACAAGTACTGTCTCCATAAACTTAAAATAAGTGTTTAATATTTTTACGTCAGTCTGTGACTTAATGTGGTGTACCACAGGGTTCAATCCTAGGTCCTCTCACTTTCTCATTGGTTTCAGTTTATCTCTGAGCACAATGTGATCGAAGGTTCTATTGGAACAACAGCTTGTGTTGTGGTGTTCAAGACCTTTTAAATGTTGGGTATGAAGTACAATTCTTATTATATTAAGATCATTTTAAACAAATTTCTCTCTCGAAGAAACACATTTCACTAATCTGACTTCACGTTAATGCCCATCATTGTTATTGCTACGTTTTTATTTACTGACTGATCAAACACTTTAAATCACCTCTCTCAAAAAACTGTTACAAATCACACACTCAAGTTTTGATTGCTTTTGTTCTTATCTTTATAAAACAAGTTACTCTGGTGATCTGTGATTAATCGTGGTGTACCACAGGGATAAATCATAGGTCCTCTCATGTTCTATTTACAGACTGCCTTTGGATCTGTCACCCAGGAGGAAGTGTAACTGAGAGAAGTGAAATACAGATCTAAGAGGAGACAGAGAGATTCAGGGAGGAGCTAAGATGTTCCTGAACTATAGAAGAGAGAGGAACTCCCATATTCACCAGAGTTCAACACAGACCATCATCATCATCACCTTCATTCAACATGCTGTCATTAGACTATTATTTACATTCCCTACTGTTAGTTTCCATTCTAAGAGGTACGACATGCTGTCCCTGCAGAACTCAGCTTTTTCTCTGATATCTTTTGCAATCTTATCAGGTTTGTTGCACTCTTGCTTTCTGAGTGTGGTTTTGCTAAAATAACTTTTATAACATGAAATAACAGAGTTCATCTTTCCCTCAGGCGTCAGCTGTGACGATCTGACTCCAGTCAAAACAGATGAGTTCAGTCCAGAAGGCAGCTCTGTTACTCTGTCCTACAGATACTCCAAAAAAGCAACTGGTGATGATTATTTCTTCTGGTATCGACAATATCCAGGAGAACCACCAGAGTTCCTCCTGTCTATCTCAGGGGTTAATTTAATAAACAAAGCAGAACCACTTGGATCGGACACCAGGTTCTTCACTGACCTGTCTGAAGGAAAGCAACGAGTGGATCTGCAGATCTCCTCTGCTGCAGTGACAGACTCTGCTGTGTTCTACTGTGCTGTGAAGCCCACAGTGACAGGAAACACCAACACTCTGTACAAAAACCTCTGGAGCAAAGACAACACAATACTGATCAACATCCACCAGAGGGAGTCTCTCTCTGTTAAACATCAATAGTTAGTGATGATACAGTAATGTAGTTTACCTGCTTGATGATGTGAAATGTATGAACAATTGTTCCCTACCATACAAACACATGGACCACCTTTAAATCAATCAGTGAATATGTCCTTTCATCACAGGTTAAAATATAATTAAGTAGGGTAACACTTTATATTAAGGTACACAAATTAACCATCAACTAGTTGTTCATTAACCTGCATATTAGCAGCATATTGGCTCTTTATTAGTCATTATAAAACATTTATTAATGCCTTATTCTACAAGACCATATTCTACAAGTAATAATCCATGAGTTGAGAGTTTTTCCTCAATAACCCTCTAATTAGTGCTTATTTATTGCAAGTAAGGAAATTGTTGTACATGAGTTTTGGTCTTAATATGCTCTGCTAAATATGGGCCTAATAATGCAGTAGTAGCACAAGCAGTGGCGGCAGGCCCATAGGGGCGCTAGGGGCGCCGCCCCCCCTCTTTCCACATGTTTGATTGTCATTAAAGATTTAAAATAAATAAAAAAATATATTTCCAAAAAATATATTTTTTTTATTTTTGTTTTTACAGAACAAGGTAAATATTATATAGTTGGTATCAGTAAAATGTATAATCTACAATAAAATCTTGTTTAAAATTGTTTTACGATGTCTAAAGTTACTGATAAGTCACATGTTTCCTGGCTGGCCGCAGCGTGTATCATTACCCTCTCTCGTCCGGGCGGTAGAAAGGAGCCCTCAGCCAGAGCAGCTGCAGCCAACAAGCTGACTGTTGCTATCTGTAAACTATGCCGCCGAAACATAATTTCAGCCAATCAGCGTCGTCAGATCTGATGCTCAAAGGGTGGCCGCCCTTTCAGCGCCCTGGCCTGTGAGTCTGTGAGTTGTTTAGACTCGTATCCAAGGTGACGCTACAGTAGTTGTCTGCAGGTGTAGGCAATGCCTGTGGCACCATGGAGCATATGTGTGGGCTGGACCTGTATTTTACAGGAAAGGAGTGATCAGAGGGTCGAGTTGTCGATTCTTGTTCAGTTTTCATCTTCCTCACCCTGTCAGACTCTGAGTTGCGCGCGCTGCTAAAGAGACGTGTTTCCATGGAAACCAAACAATGGTGTAGCTGTATTAAAGTCCGAGTGGAAACAGACCTGAGTAAATCTGATTTTGTCAGAAACCGGGAGAAATGCGGGAGTCTCCCGCGAAAATCGGGAGGGTTGGCAAGTATGACACACACACACACACACACACACACACACACACACACACACACACACACACACACACACACACACACACACACACACACACACACACACACACACACACACACACACACACACACACACACACACACACACAGTTCGTAATTAGTCTCCTGATTTTAAATGCCCTAGTATGGTTTTGTCACCATTTCCATAGCCCCACCAAAAATATTTTCCACCAGCCGCCACTGAGCACAAGAATAGTCATTCTCCCATAGGGATGGGTATCGTTAAGATTTGATCGATACCGATACCGGTACTGCTTATGGGTATCGGTATTTTTCGATACTCTTATCGATACTTTTCAATAATTTGGTGCTCAAAATGATAGACATGAATACAAGATGTGAAGATTAAACAGTCATTCTATTGTAATTTTCTTGCAGAAATAACTGTATAACTTATACATTAGCTTCTCAGAAGCAGACACAAATAAATAAAATAACTTAAAGGGGCGTGGCTCGCCCTGTCATGCTTTTTGGGGTTTTCCCTCAGACAGAAGATGAAAAGAGGCATTTTTTTTAACATCTTTTAAAAAAAATTAACATTTGTAAATCATTTACATCTTCATCCAGACATTTCAAACTGACAACCTAGCTCGACAAGAGATCCTTAAAACATTGTCCTACAGTGACATCATGCAAAACTGTGATATGAAGACATTGGTCAAAAGGCTAAGATGGCAAAAAGATAAAGGCGAGTACTTATATTATTCTGGATTGTACTTTTAAATCATCACAAAAGCAATGATGTGCTGAACTGAAACACGTCAACATGTGTCTGAACGTTTAAACATAGAACAAAGTATTTGAGATTAAAATATGTCAATTCCTAAACGACCAACAATTGCTGAACCATACATTGAAACGTTGTGACCTTTAACAACATTTAAATGCAGTTTTCCAATTCACAATGACATCTCTAAGTTTAACTGGTTTATAAAGCATTCAATGAAAGGCCACATTATTATAGGTGTAGGAGCTCACATTAATACACTGTCAGTGTTAATAAACTAAAAAAAGACAAGTCAGTTCCTGACGGACACCAACAAAGTCAGAGATTATGGAAATAAACCAATACATAAAAACAAGGATAAATGTGTGTTATTGGTGAGTAAATAACAGTGTGTTATTTTGAAAAGAATAACAAATTAGAAAAAAAAAAGATTTAAAAAATACAGATTTCAGTATTCTGAGGCTCTCAGCCTCATTTATTTTCCTCACTGACGGCAACAAAATTCAGAAATTATACGATTTAAAATAAAAGCAATAATTGTGGCTTGATATTGAGTAAGAACATGTTTTTATGAACCACGCAGCTTCCGGTCTTCCTATAACACGTAATGCCGTGAGACTACCAATAGAAATACATTGCTTTTAAAATCGTGCTGTGCAACACGAAAAACAGGGGAAAATTGTTTCGGTGAACACGAAATGCCGTGAGACTGGGTTGTGTGATCATACTGTGTGACCTGCTTGTATGTACTTACACACTAGGTGTACTGTTCTCTCTGTGCTGTACTGTCTCAGTGTGAACATAGATTAAACAGCCAGCCAAACTCTTTTGAGAGCCAGGGAATGAGCAGCCATGCTCCTTTATTGAATTATTTGCAGTCCACTGACATTCAAACAGAGTTAAACTATAAAAAAAGAAGTTACAAGGCACTTAATGATCTCATACATGCAAGTGTAACATACACAGATTAACACATAGGACCGCTAAGTGTAAACAAGGTAAATATAGCTAATGCTAGCTGTACAATAAGCATGTATACAGGCTAGTATTGCTAACGCTAGCATGTATGCTAACGCTACCGTGTATGTTAACGCTAGCATGTATGCTAACGTTACTGTGTATGCTAACGCTAGCGCGAATGCTAATGTAAATGCTAGCGCGAATGCTAACGCATTTTCTCATTGTGTTTAAACATCTCCACATGTCATCACATAAACACAATACATGTTCCTAATCAGTGTTCGAATTACCCATTTGCTTTCGGGAGAGCCCTATTTTTATTTCACAGCCCTCGGTGTGGAGCTGTCAAACTCGACCCGCTTACAGCCGGCCAACTAAAAGTTGTTCCGTTCACGTTGTCATTTTTAGACCTCTCTGCTTCTTTACTTGTGAATCCAAAAGCTGCGAGGCTTGGCTGTTTTCGTTTCACCATATTTTTTATTACAAAGCCAGAGTTAAAAAAATATCAATATGAACATTTAATATACCGATCCGGCACCGCCGCCGTAACCATAGCAACGTAAGTAGCGTAAAGAATGCAGCGCCGCCACGTACAGATGGCAACACCCAGAAATGTTCACAAATATAAAACAAATATTCAGAAACTGTAATGAACAATGACTATTATTTATTTCAAGGACTTTTATTTACAGGAACTCAACATTTCTAGTCTGTGTGACACAAATATGCAAAAAATGTTTGGGCTCCCCCTATTTATCTCAAAGTCGGCCTTCAGGGTAGCTCCCCCCCTCTTTAGGGGAGCCGAGCTCCCCCTGGCTCCCCCCCATTTCGAACAGTGTTACTAATCCTTACAGTGTAAGTGTGACCCCTAGATTTAACCGGGTCCGGCGGCGGCAGTTTTGGTCCGGCCTCAGCCGGCGTCATACCCTACCGGGCGCGTTTCAGAAGCATTTCAGAAGCATTTCAGAAGCATTTCAGAAGCGGAGCGTCTTGCCTGCCGGCTCGCAGTTTTGGTTGATTTGGGCACATTTCTTGGAAAGGCTAGTTTGTACAGACAAAGTTAATAATAATTGTAATATCCCAGTTATAAACAACATGAATCAAAGATGTGTTGATGTATTTTAGTGGTAAAAAAATGCATTCATCATCATAATTATTCTATATATATAATTTACATAGTGCCTGTAAACCGGAGGAGAACGCTGGCATTTCTCCTCCTACTTGAAAGACTACGGAGGGATAGGGTCTGCAACATTAGTTTGTGTGTGTGTATATATATATGCTAGGAAGGGCTATATATGCTCTGACCGTTCCACTTCCTGCCTGCCCGACCTTACGTTACGGCAAAAATAGGATTCATCCTAATTTTAGAGGAGCCCTGCGCCGAGGCGCGTCTGGGACGCTTCTGAGCCATAACGCACCGCGTGTGGTGGAATAGCACCCATTGACTAGAGTGACCGCGATCCTTGCGGACGCCGCGGCACAGCTGTAACGCGCCGCAGACGGACCCGGTGGAATCTAGGGGTGAGGCTCACACTCACACTTACAGTCATTGCTTTCTGACGGACTTGACCCTTTCACTCTTCAGGTTGCATCGGGAAAATTAGTAGCAGTGTACTCATCGATGTCTACTGCCATGCTATCCAGTTCACTTTCTCCTACTTCCTGTACCCGGTTTCCTGGCTAACCTAAAGTACACATTTTACAAAAATATATGCAAATATGAAACATACAGGTCATAACACGCTGCTATTGGTAGCTGAACTGGCAATACCCCAAAACATATTCTTAGATATAAATACCTAATGTTGAGCTATTTAGACACAATTAACACTTATAGTTTCATGTCTTGTTACATAAGAATAGATCATATTTGTTAAGTGTTATTATGGGAGAATGACTATATTTGTGCTACTACTGCTTAGGCCCACATTGAGCAGCGCATATTAAGACCAAAACTCATGTACAACAACTTCCTTACTTGCAGCAAATAAGCACTAATTAGAAGGTTATTGAGGAAAAACTCTCAACTAATGGATTATTACTTGTAGAATATGGTCATGTAGAACAAGGCATTAATAAGTGTTTCATAATGACTAATAAAGAGCCAATATACTGCTAATATGCATGTTAACAACTAGTTGATGGTTAATTTGTGTACCTTAATATAAAGTTTTACTGGTTCAATCCTAGGTCCTCTCATTTTCTCATTGGATTCAGTTTATCTCTGGGCACAATCTGATCATAGGTTCTATTGGAACAACAGCTTATGTTGTGGTGTTCAAGACCTTTTAAATGACACCTATGAATCAATATTCTGATTAGATTAAGATATTTTTAAGCAGATTTATCTCTCGATGAAACACCTCTCACTAATCTGACTACACGTTAACCCCCGTCATTGTTATTGCTAAGTTTTTGTACATTTCAATGTATGTGTCAGTGAGAAACACAAAGAGAACTAAATGTTTTAAATATGAGAAAAGTACTTTGATGGCTTGAAACCAGTAAAACATGATTCTCTGGCCCCGCCCACTGACGTTTATATCAACCAATGAGGTGATCTGTGAGATGTTTGAGGAACTAAAAGCACAATGATCTGATGTTGAGGAGAAGGGCTGAGCAGCAGAGAGGCTGTTTCCTGCTTCACTTCTGCAGGAGGAGAACTCATCTGCTGACTGTTTGACTTCAACATCTCCAAAGACATGTTGCTTTACCTCTGTTTACTCTTCTCTCTCTTCATAGGTGAGTGTTGGAACAGAGATAAAGTCTCATTTAACCCGCTGTATTAGCCAGAGATTTCATAACTGGAGGTTTGATTGTGTAAGGCAGCAGCCGTTGTGATCCATGAAGACATTTGGTCATGTTTTATCTCAAACTGATCAAAGATGACAGGAAATTGAAGACCCTCCGTTGAGTCTCTTAATGTTCAAATGTCCTGCAGACTAACTGACATGAGTAATTCTCATTTTGCAGCCCTGGGCTCCATGAACAGCATAAAGCCAGAAAGAAGTGAAGAACATGTTGCAGAGGGCAGAAACATCAGCCTGACATGTAAATATGAGGGGAGTATCTACAATATCCAGTGGTACCGACAATACCAGAGATCCAGACCAGAGTTCCTGCTCCAAATCACAGAGGCAGGAGGGATCCATCCCACTGAATCTGATTTCTCTGCTCACATTGACAACACAGAGAAACGAGTTGATCTGGAGATCATCTCAGCTAAAGAGACAGACGCTGCTGTGTACTACTGTGCTCTGAAGCCCACAGTGACAGGAAACACCAACACTCTGTACAAAAACCTCTGGAGCACAGACAACACAATACTGATGAACATCCACCAGAGGGAGTCTCTCTCTGTCAGACTTTAGGGAAACAACACAACTAATGTTCAAACAACTCAACCCCCAGCAGAGAGGCCTCCTTTATTTGATGCTTCAACACCACGTTACTTTAATTTATCTCTCTCATTCATCCTGATAATGTTCAATTAGAGCATTCCACCATGTGCCAGACTCCTGATGGACCTTCACCAACACTTCCTGTTTTTCATATTTATTCCCACAGGCCCTGAAATCTGCAGTCATCAAACCTCTCTGAAAGACAAACCTGAGCGCTTCACTGATGAACATTTATAGGCCGGTTAAAATAATTGGAAAAATGTTTTTTAACAATTAAACAGCTGTTTCGGCACTTGATAACTGTTTTGATGTGTTCCAGTCACACAGCACTGAGACTGCTCTAATTAATGTTTTAATGACATCCACTTAAACACAGACAGTGGCAGAATCTCACTGTCAGTATTATTAGATCTCAGCGCTGCATTTGAAACTGTTGACCACAACATATTACAAGACCGACTGGAAAACTGGGTGGGACTCTGGCACTGTTTTTATTGGTCTGAATCCTACTGAAAGGACAGGAAACACTTTGTTTCTATAGGTAACTCAACATCTGAGTGGACGAATATGACCTGTGGTGTTCCTCAAGGCTCCATCCTGGGGCCTCTTCTCTTTTACATCTACATGCTTCCACTAGCTTAGTGAATGGATAACAATGAAATAAGTTACCAAAGCTATGCAGACGACACACACGTGATAACATGAAAACCAGGAGGAAGTGTAACTGAGAGAAGTGATATACAGATCTAAGAGGAGACAGAGAGATTCAGGGAGGAGCTAAGATGTTCCTGAACTATAGAAGAGAGAGGAACTTCCATATTCACCAGAGTTCAACACAGACCATCATCATCATCACCTTCATTCAACATGCTGTCCCTGCAGAACTCAGCTTTTTCTCTGATATGTTTTGCAATCTTATCAGGTTTGCTGCACTCTTGCTTTCTGAGTGTGGTTTTGCTAAAATGACTTTTATAACATGAAATAACAGAGTTCATCTTTCCCTCAGGCGTCAGCTGTCAAGATCTGACTCCAGTCAAAACAGAAGAGTTCAGTCCAGAAGGCAGCTCTGTTACTCTGTCCTACAAAGCTGGATCTAATGCTAATTATTTCTTCTGGTATCGACAATATCCTGGAGAACCACCAGAGTTCCTCATCTCACACTCTACTTCAGGCGATGTAGGAACTAACCCAATCCCTGGACTGAATATTACAGTGGAGTCAAACCGAATCAATTTGATCATCTCCTCTGCTGCAGTGACAGACTCTGCTGTGTACTACTGTGCTCTGACGCCCACAGTGACAGGAAACACCAACACTCTGTACAAAAACCTCTGGAGCAAAGACAACACAATAGTGATCAACATCCACCAGAGGGAGCCTCTCTCTGTTAAACATCAATAGTTTGTGATTAAAAAGTAATGTAGTTTACCTGCTTGATAATTTGAGTTATATGTACAATTGTTCACTTCCATACAAACACATGGACTGCCTTTGATTAACATCTGCAAGTTAAAATGTTTAACTCAATCAGTGAATCTGGCCTTTTATCACTGCTTGAAATACAAGTACTGTCTCCATAAACTTAAAATAAGTGTTTATGTTTTTATGACAGTCTGTGACTTAATGTGGTGTACCACAGGGTTCAATCCTAGGTCCTCTCACTTTCTCATTGGTTTCAGTTTATCTCTGAGCACAATGTGATCGAAGGTTCTATTGGAACAGCAGCTTGTGTTGTGGTGTTGAAGACCTTTTAAATGTTGGGTATGAAGTACAATTCTTATTATATTAAGATCATTTAAAAAAGATTTCTCTCTCGTTGAAACAACTCTCACTAATCTGACTTCATGTTAACGCCCATCATTGTTATTATTACGTTTTTATTTACTGACTAATCAGACACTTTAGATTACCTCTCTCAATAAACTGGTACACATCACACACTCAAGTTTTGATTGCTTTTGTTCTTATCTTTATAAAACAAGTTTGTCTGTTGGTCTGTGATTAATCGTGGTGTACCACAGGGTTCTATTCTAGGTCCTCTGACTTTTTATTTACAGACTGCCTTTGGATCTGTCACCCAGGAGGAAGTGTAACTGAGAGAAGTGAAATACAGATCTAAGAGGAGACAGAGAGATTCAGGGAGGAGCTAAGATGTTCCTGAACTATAGAAGAGAGAGGAACTTCCATATTCACCAGAGTTCAACACAGACCATCATCATCATCATCACCTTCATTCAACATGCTGTCATTAGACTATTATTTACATTCCCTACTGTTAGTTTCCATTCTAAGAGGTACGTAACATTCTGCATGAAAACGTTAACTTCTAATGTTGATCAAATGTGATCTATTAACTGAGTCTTTTGAATTACTCCTCTCTTCAGGGGTCAGCTGTGAAAATCTCACTGCATTACAGAGAGAAGAGTTCAGTCCAGAAGGCAGCTCTGTTACACTGTCCTACAGATACTCCAAGGTTGCTGAATTGGATGATTATTTCTTCTGGTATCGACAATATCCAGGAGAACCAACAGAGTTCATCATCTCTCATTTAGGAACTGGAGGAATAATTAAATATCCAATCCCTGGACTGAATATTACAGTGGAGTCAAACCGAATCAATTTGATCATCTCCTCTGCTGCAGTGACAGACTCTGCTGTGTACTACTGTGCTGTGAGGCCCACAGTGACAGGAAACACCAACACTCTGTACAAAAACCTCTGCAGCTTCTCCCTGAACAGTCACACACTTCAGATCCCGCCTTTTTCTGAACAACATCGCCATCAAGTGGACACCTCGAACAGTACAACTTCTCCTCAAAGTGACCCACATCCAAGCTCTGAGGGAGACTCCAAAGATGAAGAGCAGTCGGTCCGGCCTGTCCGTCCACCGGCTCCTGAATGTGGATGAACTGGTTCAACTGGTCCTGACTAACATACGGTTCACTGCAGTGTGAGGTGGAACAGTTCATGGTGAAGAACTAGCGTTAGATTGTTGCAGTGGTGTAATGTAACTAAGTACATTTACTCATACTGTCCGGGAGTAAAACATTGAGGTAATTGTACTTTTTTACTAATGTATACTTTGACTTCATTACATTGTGTAGGCAAGTGTTGTTCTTTTTACTTCACTACGTGTATTTTACAGATTGACTGACATAGCAGATTTAGGATATTAATACACAATATAAATCGACACACATTATATTATAGATGAAGCTACCCAGTACTCTATGAAGTCATTCAAATAAACCCCACCTTTAGCCCCATCAATCATTTGAACAACCAAAAAGACCTGGTGCTTAAAATGGCCACTTTGCATAACGCATACTTTTAACGTAAAATATTGTTTTGTTTCTGAAAAATCAATGGAGTATTGTGAAAGGATAGAGCAACCTGACAAATCCAAACACCTCACCACATCATCACATGTATTCCAGTAGTACTCCCTTCATGCTGTTCATGAGTCAAATGATGCAACAAATGCCCGATTGAATGTGGGCTCAAAAGCCTGAGGAGGAAATCATGGTTTCAAAGAGTCAGCTGATAACCAGCTTTGTAGTTCCTGTTATATCTGATCAGGAGCTTTAGTTTTGCCTGAAAGGCCTCCATTAGACTCTTTGTTTATTCCCATATCAACATCTCTATGGAGCTAACCAATCAGAGCAGACTGGGCTCTGGTTTCAGACAGAGGGTGAAAAGAGGTGCTGCAGCACAGGCAGTATGAACATCTACAAATTCTGACATTTTTCCTGAATATCTGAAAATATTTACTTTTTCTAAATCTGTTTTTTTCCTCCAAAGAAACCCCGATATTGTGATTTTTTTCCCCTGAATTTCTCAACTTTTGACTTTAAGGGGAATATCAACAGTTTGAGTTTTTGAAAAAATCAAAGATTTCTGAAAAAATCAGAAAAAATCAGAAAAGACTATAACATTTTTGAGTTTATTCTGAAAATCTCAATCCAATAATTTCAAAATCCTGACTTTTTCCAGAGATTCTCATAATTCAGACTAAAGATTTTGAGATTTTTCAGAAAATACCAGAAATCAGAAATGTTCAGAAAAGCTCAATATTGTGACATTTCGGAGGGAAAACAAATTCAAACTTTTTCTGTGAATTCTGAATTCTGACTTTTTTCTGAAGAATTCTGAATTCAGATTTCTTTTGAAAATTCTGAATTCTGACTCTTTCAGAAAATGTTGGAACTTTGCCTTTTCCCTGATAATGTATGAATCTGAAAAGATGTAGAGGGTATCCCAAACGTGCCTAAATCCTCCACCACACACACATTTAACAATACTCAACAAAGATCACACCGAGGCTCTGGAGTCAGCAGCAGGTCTGAGAGAGAGAAGGCTTCCTGGAGGTCCTCCTTTAATGACTGGCTCTGGCTGCTGATAGGCCAGCTGAGGGTGAGGGGATCCAATCAGCCGCCAGTCTGAGGTGCTCAGGCAGGTTCTGATCAGCTGCTGATTACCTGCAGGGAAACACAGGGGAAAAGAGAAAATAGCAGGAGGACACAACAAACAACAGCCCGCCTGCTGGCACCACGTAACACTGATACAGAGTCATTTATAGAGTTCACATCTTCTGGTTCAGTGTAGAGTTTGTTAAGACCTGAAAAGGTGAACATGTCCATCAAGTCTTAACGAGTCCCTGTTCCTCTCTCTGTGGTGTTCTCTCTCCTGTAGTGTCTTCTAGGTGCATGTTGTACTGACTGAACATCCACCTGAGGGAGTCTCTCTCTGTTAAACATCAATAGTTTGTGATGATACAGTAATGTAGTGTACCTGCTTGATCATTGGAAATCTATTAACAATTGCTCCCTACCATACAAACACATGTACTGTCTTTGATTCACATCCACACGTTCAAATGTTTAACTCAGTCAGTGAATCTGGCCTTTTGTCACACGCTGAAATAAAAGTAAGTAGTCTCCATGAACTTAAAATACGTTCTTTTCAGTTATTCTGTGAGTCTGTGATTTCACGTGGTGTACCACAGGGTTCAAGCCTAGGTCCTCTTACTTTGTCATTGGATTCAGTTTATCTTTAAGCACAATCTGATCATAGGTTCTATTGGAACAGCAGCTTATGTTGTGGTGTTCAAGACCTTTTAAATGACAACTGTGAATCAATATTCTGATTAGATTAAGATATTTTTAAGCAGATTTATCTCTCGATGAAACACCTCTCACTAATCTGACTTCACCTTGATGCCCGTCATTGTTATTGCTAAGTTTTTGTACATTTCAATGTATGTGTCAGTGAGAAACACAAAGAGAACTAAATGTTTTAAATATGAGAAAAGTATTTTGCTGGCTTAAAACCAGTAAAACATGATTCTCTGGCCCCGCCCACTGACGTTTATATCAACCAATGAGATGATCTGTGAGATGTTTGAGGAACTAAAAGCACAATGATCTGATGTTGAGGAGAAGGGCTGAGCAGCAGAGAGGCTGTTTCCTGCTTCACTTCTGCAGGAGGAGAACTCATCTGCTGACTGTTTGACTTCAACATCTCCAAAGACATGTTGCTTTACCTCTGTTTACTCTTCTCTCTCTTCATAGGTGAGTGTTGGAACAGAGATAAAGTCTCATTGAACACGCTGTATTAGCCAGAGATTTCCTAACTGGAGGTTTGATTGTGTAAGGCAGCAACCGTTGTGATCCATGAAGACATTTGGTCATGTTTTATCTCAAACTGATCAAAGATGACAGGAAATTGAAGACCCTCCGTTGAGTCTGTTAATGTTCAAATCTCCTGCAGACTAACTGACATGAGTCATTCTCATTTTGCAGCCCTGGGCTCCATGAACAGCATAAAGCCAGAAAGAAGTGAAGAACATGTTGCAGAGGGCAGAAACATCAGCCTGACATGTAAATATGAGGGGACTATCAACAATATCCAGTGGTACCGACAATACCAGAGATCCAGACCAGAGTTCCTGCTCCAAATCACAGAGGCAGGAGTGATCCATCCCACTGAATCTGATTACTCTGCTCACATTGACAAAACAGAGAAACGAGTTGATCTGGAGATCATCTCAGCTAAAGAGACAGACTCTGCTGTGTACTACTGTGCTCTGAAGCCCACAGTGACAGGAAACACCAACACTCTGTACAAAAACCTCTGGAGCAAAGACAACACAATACTGATCAACATCCACCAGAGGGAGCCTCTCTCTGACAGACTTTAGGAGATAAGACGACTAACGTTCAAACAACTCAGCCACCAGCAGGCTTCCTTTCTCTTCACTGCTGGTTCATTCTCTATCTCTTCAATACATATTTATATGTTTATCTGAATCTCTTATCCATAGAATTTTCTATAATAAAAGATAAGTATTCTTTTATAATAAATCACATTTATATCACAGTATCTGCATGTGTGTTGCGGACTGGCAGAAGAAATATTAAGATGCCCTCAGACACTGTTTCCTCAGATGACACGTTTTTCCCCAGCTATCAGGGGGAATGTGCTTAAGAGCCTGTTTTTCAGGTTTCAGGCTCGAAAATGACATTCCCAGAACAAATGACCATATCTTCTAAAAGGGTTAAATTAATAATCTTTTTTCTCAAAGTAATGATAAACCTGTCAGTTGGATGTAGAAAAATCAGATTCAATATAGATGTTTTTTATTTTAAAGAAAATTCAGATTGAACATGGTAAAAAATTGTAAATTATAGTTTCCGTCCAATATTGTGTACTTATCGTGAAAACTAACCTTGGATGATGGGTTAGTAGACTAAAAGCTTTAGGAATCCAAAGTACAACATATAATAAGTACCCTGTATCAGGATTGATGCAAAACAAGTGATATTTGACATTTTTAGAGAGATTTAGCAAAAAAAAAACCCTCTTCTGGGGCCTTTTGGGTGGATTTTTCATATCTCTGGCTCCCCCTTCTGGATTTTGACATGTGACATATCTTTCTAACCGTCAGAGCCAATGGAATCGAGGGGAACTCCCACATAGTCCTTATTTGGTTATGTGTGTGTATTATACTGCCGCATAGCCAAGACCGGAAGCAGCAGCCACTCTGGTGGCTACCATTAGCAGCTAACTTTTGCTCTGCGATTTTTACATAAAAATTGAATTTTGGATTATAAATAATTCCAATTATTACCCAGGAACTTTATCAACCTATGGATTAACCGATTCAGCCACGTTTTTTCTCGTTTTAATGCCATTGAACACGTCTTTTGATCAGATTAACAGCTACGGTGAGACGATCTCCCTAGAAGCTACGTAAAGGTACGTGTTGTGATGTCTGTCTTTGCTTCCCCTGTCGCGAGTTCGGATCACTTAGTGATGATATATATACCTAAATAATCTGTGGAACCTCAGCTATAATCAGATATCTTGTATGTGCAGCTACGATAAGTAATAAGGGTACTTTTATCTTGAGTTTTGTGCCAATGTCCGTTAGCATTTTTTGCTAAGGGTTCATTTAAATGCTTCTTATAAGACTTGTGTTTTGTTTTGGTAAAAATGGTTTATATTGTCAGTTAGCTGAGATTATTTCCGTTAATCTGGTATAACACATTAATAGGTTCTTAAATATTAAGATCCCCTGAGACACAGTGTCCTGAAAAAAAAAACAGGGTCCCCACCGGCGGGGACCTTGGGGCTTAACAGGTTAAACAGTGACACCAGTAAATTATAGTAGGCCGTCTAAACTCAATTTGACAAACCATTTGTGTTTTGTATATACTGTGATATAGAACAATACATATTATGCATTTTCATTGTGGGTTCTACAAGAATATATTTGATTATAATTAACTTTCCTTTTAATTATTCAACTTAATATGGAGACCTCAACAGTTCTTATCTTTATAAAATACAATTCTCTGTTGGTCTGTGATTAATCGTGGTGTACCACAGGGTGCAATCCAAGGTCCTCTGACTTTTTATTTACAGACTGCCTTTGGATCTGTCACCCAGGAGGAAGTGTAACTGAGAGAAGTGAAATACAGATCTAAGAGGAGACAGAGAGATTCAGGGAGGAGCTAAGATGTTCCTGAACTATAGAAGAGAGAGGAACTTCCATATTCACCAGAGTTCAACACAGACCATCATCATCATCACCTTCATTCAACATGCTGTCCCTGCAGAACTCAGCTTTTTCTCTGATATGTTTTGCAATCTTATCAGGTCTGTTGCACTCTTGCTTTCTGAGTGTGGTTTTACTAAAATAACTTTTATAACATGAAATAACAGAGTTCATCTTTCCCTCAGGCGTCAGCTGTGACGATCTGACTCCAGTCAAAACAGAAGAGTTCAGTCCAGAAGGCAGCTCTGTTACTCTGTCCTACAAAGCTGGATCTAATGCTCAGTTTTACTTCTGGTATCGACAATATCCTGGAGAACCACCAGAGTTCCTCATCTCACACTCTGCTTCAGGCGCTGTAGTAACTAACCCAATCCCTGGACTGAATATTACAGTGGAGTCAAACCGAATTAATTTGATCATCTCCTCTGCTGCAGTGACAGACTCTGCTGTGTACTACTGTGCTCTGCAGCCCACAGTGACAGGAAACACCAACACTCTGTACAAAAACCTCTGGAGCAAAGACAACACAATACTGATCAACATCCACCAGAGGGAGTCTCTCTCTGTCAGACTTTAGGGAAACAACATAACTAATGTTCAAACAACTCAACCCCCAGCAGAGAGGCCTTCTTTATTTGATGCTTCAACACCACGTTACTTTAATTTATCTCTCTCATTTATCCTAATAATGTTCAATGAGAGCATTCCACCAGGTGCCAGACTCCTGATGGACCTTCACCAACACTTCCTATTTTTCATATTTATTCCCACAGGCCCTGAAATCTGCAGTCATCAAACCACTCTGAAAGACAAACCTGAGCGCTTCACTGATGAACATTTATAGGCCGGTTAAAATAATTGGAAAAATGTTTTTTAACAATTAAAAAGTTTTTTGGCACTTGATAACTGTTTTGATTTGTTCCAGTCACACAGCACTGAGACTGCTCTAATTAACGTTTTAATGACACCCACTTAAACACAGACAGTGGCAGAATCTCACTGTCAGTGTTATTAGATCTCAGCGCTGCATTTGAAACTGTTGACCACAACATATTACAAGACCGACTGGAAAACTGGGTGGGACTCTGGCACTGTTTTTATTGGTCTGAATTCTACTGAAAGGACAGGAAACACTTTGTTTCTATAGGTAACTCAACATCTGAGTGGACGAATATGACTTGTGGTGTTCCTCAAGGCTCCATCCTGGGGACTCTTCCCTTTAACATCTACATGCTTCCAGTAGCTTAGTTAATGGATAACAATGAAATAAGTTACCATAGCTATGCCGACGACACACACGTGATAACATGAAAACCAGGAGGAAGTGTAACTGAGAGAAGTGAAATACATATCTAAGAGGAGACAGAGAGATTCAGGGAGGAGCTAAGATGTTCCTGAACTATAGAAGAGAGAGGAAATTCCATATTCACCAGAGTTCAACACAGACCATCATCATCATCACCTTCATTCAACATGCTGTCATTAGACTATTATTTACATTCCCTACTGTTAGTTTCCATTCTAAGAGGTACGTAACATTCTGCATGAAAACGTTAATCTAATTGCTGCTCTCTCCTTTGGTAAGATAGAAACTACAACATGTTTCTAGGTAACTGTTTAAAGCTACTGATTGTTCTCCTTTAATCCTTCATCTTTATTGATTCATCTCTTCCTCTGCATGGTCTCTTCTTCCCCAGAGTGTAAAGGACAAGACACAGTGACCCAGACACCAGGAGAAGTCAGCGCTACTGAAGGAGACACAGTTACACTTGGCTGCACATTTCAGACATCTAATACAGCCCAGACAGCCTATCTGTTCTGGTACAAACAAGAAGTCAATGGTTACCCAAAGTACATGCTGAAGCGTTTCTCAGATATTGAAGAGAATGCTGCAGAGTTCCAGAAAGACAGATTTGATGCTACAATCAACAAGACATCAGTTCCTCTGCAGATCTCCTCTGCTGCAGTGACAGACTCTGCTGTGTACTACTGTGCTCTGAGGCCCACAGTGACAGGAAACACCAACACTCTGTACAAAAACCTCTGGAGCAAAGACAACACAATACTGATCAACATCCACCAGAGGGAGTCTCTCTCTCTGTCAGACTTCAGCAGAGTTTATCAGTCCTCTTTATACTCGCTGTAGCTCAGAGTTTCTCAACCTGCAGATATGATGCATCTGGTTCTCTCAGTGTTGCTGGCTGCTATGAGTCTTGGTATGAACTCTTTGATATCAGTCCAACATTGAGATGATTCTCTAACATGTCCCTGATACTGTTTGTTGCTGTTTTACAGAATGCAGAGCCCAAAGAGACAACGTGCTGCAACCTGAAGCAGAAAAGACTGCTGCTGAAGGAGAGGCAGTAACACTTGGCTGTCACTATAACACCACTTCATCAAATCACTATCTCTTCTGGTACAAGCAGCACGGAGACAACAGCCCCACATTCATCCTGAGCCGCTTTAAGATCGGCACGGGGAAAACAGAGGACGAGGACAGATTCTCCTCCACACTGGATTCAAGCTTAAGATCTGTTCCTCTGAAGATCCAGAAGCTTCAGCTGTCTGACTCTGCTGTGTACTACTGTGCTCTGCAGCCCACAGTGACAGGAAACACCAACACTCTGTACAAAAACCTCTGGAGCAAAGACACCACAGTACTGATCAACATCCACCAGAGGGAGCCTCTCCCTGAAAAGCTCCAACAGTATATTACAAAAACAGTGTAGACTCTTTGTGACGGTGATACAAAAAGAAGTGCTTGAGGTAAACTTACTGAGGGAAAGTGTTTTTTCATACGAATGTGAAATCTTTTCATGGGGCCTAAAATCTCTGGCGGCGCCCCTGGTTGTGTGAGCGTATGCTCCAGAGGGCAGGACCTATAACACATGTACTACCCAATAGCATGTGAGGCTGAACAAAAGGACCTTTTGACTATGTAAATGTAGTCTTTTAAAAAACCAAAATATTTACTGACTTTTTTAGGATATCTTAAAGTAATGTTGTAAAATTACAACCGGGGGCCTTACAGGGTTAAGGGCTATTGTTTATTGTTATTTACTTTAGGATGTTTATTCTTAACCAATAATTGAATTTAAAAACTCTTATTTAAATGATGTGTGTGTGTCTCTGTATTCCTGATGATACACTAAGAGAATGAGCTCATAGGGCTGCTGATCACCAGAAGCTAAACAGTCTGTATATTGCATTTCATTTGTAGAATGTAAGCTTCGTTGATACTTAGCCTGCGGGAATACGAAAAAAATAGTGAAATATACTGAATATTATTTGATCTATTCCAGCACTAGCTTAATCCCACATAATGTAGAGGTGTGTTGTAGGTGCCTTAAATAACCCCTCATTTTATCGTGAGATGTATTTTTATGTTCCTATAATAGTGATTTTAATGCCACCCCAAAATGATCACTGGTTCCATCCTGGCCACCCCACTGAGAATGTCCTGGCTCCGCCACTGGATGAAAAGCCTCTCA
The DNA here is from genome assembly GCF_949606895.1 of Notothenia rossii. Classification (NCBI taxonomy): domain Eukaryota; kingdom Metazoa; phylum Chordata; class Actinopteri; order Perciformes; family Nototheniidae; genus Notothenia; species Notothenia rossii. The sequence goes on along the minus strand of NC_136907.1, from coordinate 81,399,829 downwards.
CTAATCTGACTTCACGTTAACGACTGTCATTGTTATTGCTAAGTTTGTGTACATTTCAATGTATGTGTCTTTGAGAAACACAAAGAGAACTAAATGTTTTAAACAAGAGAAAAGTATTATGATGGCTCAAAACCTGCTGCTCCCGAGGGCACCGAGCCTTTGCAGCAGCTGGCCCCAGGCTCTTGAACACTCTGCCCCTCCATTACCTCATTCACACCAACGGTGTTTCAGGGCCGGTTCGGAGCTGGAGCTTGAAAAGCACCGGGTTTTCCTCTTCACACCACAGCGGAGCAGCCTCTTAGCTCCGGAATCCGGTTCATTTCGATCACCAAAAAATTGTCCGACCAGAGCAAAAGCACCACATACGTCACGCTTACGTTGAGGCAGGGGCGGGGCGGGGGCAGGGGCGGGGGCGGGATCAACTCCTGAACAACAACAAGAAGCCGGCGTTTTATCCAGTTTGTACACAACGATGGAGAAACTTAACAAGCAGCAGTGGTCCACTGAAGAGACCAGCTACCTACTGGGGATCTGGTCTTCTGAAGAGGTACAGAGGAAGCTGGAGCACAATCGGCCATCGTTGTTGTTGTCGGTGTCAGCTTTGAGGGGTTTCCGCGCAGTTTGGCTTTATGAAGCAGGCACGCAAACGGTTACGTCATGACGCAAACGATGACGCAGCACCAGTCGGACTCTGGGCAGTGTGAAAAGAGCCGGAGCTAAACAGAAGAACCGGTTCAGAACCTGAAAAGCTCTAGCCCGGAGCTTGAACCGGAGTTGCGTTGGTGTGAATGAGGTAAATGTGAGGTCGGCTCAGACCCTAGGGGTTTTTAAATCTACTCTTAAAACTCACTTCTTCTCCCTGGCCTTCTCGTCAGAGCGGAGCACGACTCCTGACTTTTCCCTGTGTTTTTTATATCTGTTGTAATTTATTGTCTTTTATTGTGATTGTAGTAATGTGTTTTTATTACATGTACTGTACAGCTCTTTGGCTCGACCAAAAATCACTTTTAAATGTGCTTTATAAATAAAACTTCATTTGAAAACCAGTAAAACATGATTCTCTGGCCCCACCCACTGATGTTTATATCAACCAATGAGATGATCTGTGAGATGTTTGAGGAACTAAAAGCACAATGATCTGATGTTGAGGAGAAGGGCTGAGCAGCAGAGAGGCTGTTTCCTGCTTCACTTCTGCAGGAGGAGAACTCATCTGCTGACTGTTTGACTTCAACATCTCCAAAGACATGTTGCTTTACCTCTGTTTACTCTTCTCTCTCTTCATAGGTGAGTGTTGGAACAGAGATAAAGTCTCATTGAACACGCTGTATTAGCCAGAGATTTCATAACTGGAGGTTTGATTGTGTAAGGCAGCAACCGTTGTGATCCATGAAGACATTTGGTCATGTTTTATCTCAAACTGATCAAAGATGACAGGAAATTGAAGACCCTCTGTTGAGTCTCTTAATGTTCAAATCTCCAGCAGACTAACTGACATGAGTAATTCTCATTTTGCAGCCCTGGGCTCCATGAACAGCATAAAGCCAGAAAGAAGTGAAGAACATGTTGCAGAGGGCAGAAACATCAGCCTGACATGTAAATATGAGGGGACTATCTACAATATCCAGTGGTACCGACAATACCAGAGATCCAGACCAGAGTTCCTGCTCTACATCACAGAGGAAGGAGTGATCCATCCCACTGGAACTGATTTCTCTGCTCACATTGACAAAACAGAGAAACGAGTTGATCTGGAGATCATCTCAGCTAAAGAGGCAGACTCTGCTGTGTACTACTGTGCTCTGAGGCCCACAGTGACAGGAAACACCAACACTCTGTACAAAAACCTCTGGAGCACAGACAACACAATACTGATCAACATCCACCAGAGGGAGTCTCTCTCTGAGAAACATCAATAGTTTGTGATGATACAGTAATGTCATTTACCTGCTCGATCATTTGAATGATACTGTATGTACATTTCACTATTATGCAAAAACATGTACTGCCTTTGATTCACATCCACAGGTTCAAATGTTTAACTCAACCATTGAATCTGGCCTTTTATCACACGTTGAAATAAAAGTAAGTAGTCTCCATGAACTTAAAATAAGTTTTTCTGAGTCTGTGATTGCACGTGGTGTACCACAGGGATCAATCCTAGGTCCTCTCACTTTCTCATTGGATTCAGTTCATCTCTGAGCACAATGTGATCATAGGTTCTATTGGAACAGCAGCTTGTGTTGTGGTGTTCAAGACCTTTTAAATATTAACTGATGAAGCAACATTCTTATTAGATTAAGATCATTTTAAACAGATTTCTCTCTCGATGAAACACCTCTCACTAATCTGACTTCACGTTAACGCAAGTCATTGAATTTATTATTACGTATTATTTACTGACTGATCAAACACTTTGAATCACATCCCTCAATAAACTGGTACACATCAAGGACTTCAGTTTTGATTACTTTTTTTCTTCACTTAATAAATTACAATTCTCTGTTGGTCTGGGATTAATCGTGGTGTACCACAGGGTTCAATCCTAGGTCCTCCGACGTTTTATTTACAGACTGCCTTTGGATCTGTCACCCAGGAGGAAGTGTAACTGAGAGAAGTGAAATACTGATCTAAGACGAGACAGAGATTCAGGGAGGAGCTAAGATGTTCCTGAACTATAGAAGAGAGAGGAACTTCCATATTCACCAGAGTTCAACACAGACCATCATCATCATCACCTTCATTCAACATGCTGTCCCTGCAGAACTCAGCTTTTTCTCTGATATGTTTTGCAATCTTATCTGGTTAGTTTCAGTCTGGATAAAACATCAGTGTCATTGCTTTCTGAGTGTGGTTTTGCTGAAATGACTTTTATAACATGAAATAACAGAGTTCATCTTTCCCTCAGGCGTCAGCTGTGATGATCTGACTCCAGTCAAAACTGAAGAGTTCAGTCCAGAAGGCAGCTCTGTTACTCTGTCCTACAAAGCTGGATCTAATGCTCAGTATTACTTCTGGTATCGACAATATCCAGGAGAACCACCAGAGTTCCTCATCTCACACTCTGCTTCAGGCGCTGTAGGAACTAACCCAATCCCTGGACTGAATATTACAGTGGAGTCAAACCGAATCAATTTGATCATCTCCTCTGCTGCAGTGACAGACTCTGTTGTGTACTACTGTGCTGTGAGGCCCACAGTGACAGGAAACACCAACACTCTGTACAAAAACCTCTGGAGCAAAGACAACACAATACTGCACAGCATCCACCAGAGGGAGTCTCTCTCTGTTCACTTTCAGCAGGATGTGATGATACAGTCTAGATTAGATTCTCTAAAACTCACAGCTGTGATGAAGAGCTCCAGAAACTCATTGGACATCCGAGTCTCCTCCTGCTCACTGCAGAGCTTCATGACTGACACCTCTCTGATTCCAGCTGTGAACATCAGACCAAACACAACTCACTAAACGTTTCCATACTGAACAACCACAGCTTTCCCCTCTGTGAACATGGAGAAACTGGCTGCAATTCTGCTCTGTTCAGCTCTCATAGGTACGTATGTTTCTGACAGGAGAAGGGGAACTATGCAGACTTTTTCAAAGCATTACACATCCAGTTTGGATCTTGGATTTACGCTTTACAGCAGTGTGGTTTTTTCACTAAGGGATTGATGGGTTTGTGACTTTGGAGCTGTAATGATAGCATGATGTCTTCCTCTCTAGGTAACAGCTTGGAAGATGCTATTACTGCCAGCAGTGCTGAAGTGTGTTCCTCAGAGGGCCGTAGTGTTACTCTGTCCTGTACATATTCAGTTAAAGCTGAGAATCTCCAGTGGTACAGACAGGATCCTGGATCAGCTCCTCAGTTCCTCCTCCTGATCACTAACTCAAATCCGCCTTCCGTGGTGGAAGCAAAACCTCCAATCCCTCGACTGACAGCCACACTGAACCAGGAGAAAAAACAGGTGGATCTGCAGATCTCCTCTGCTGCAGTGACAGACTCTGCTGTGTACTACTGTGCTCTGAGGCCCACAGTGACAGGAAACACCAACACTCTGTACAAAAACCTCAGGAGCAAAGACAACACAATACTGATCAACATCCACCAGAGGGAGTCTCTCTCTGTCAGACTTTAGGGAAACAACACAACTAATGTTCAAACAACTCAACCCCCAGCAGAGAGGCCTCCTTTATTTGATGCTTCAACACCACGTTACTTTAATTTATCTCTCACATTTATCCTAATAATGTTCAATGAGAGCATTCCACCATGTGCCAGACTCCTGATGGACCTTTACCAACACTTCCTGTTTTTCATATTTATTCCCTAAGGCCCTGAAATCTGCAGTCATCAAACCTCCCTGAAAGACAAACCTAGGCGCTTCACTGATGAACATTTATAGGCCGGTTAAAATAATTGGATTTTTTTTTAAACAATTAAACAGTTGTTTTGGCACTTGATAACTGTTTTGATGTGTTCCAGTCACACAGCACTGAGACTGCTCTAATTAATGTTTTAATGACATCCACTTAAACACAGACAGTGGGAGAATCTCACTGTCAGTGTTATTAGATCTCAGTGCTGCATTTGAAACTGTTGACCACAACATATTACTAGACCGACTGGAAAACTGGGTGGGACTCGGGCACTGTTTTTATTGTTCTGAATCCTACTGAAAGGACAGGAAACACTTCGTTTCTATAGGTAACTCAACATCTGAGTGGACGAATATGACCTTATTGTAAGTCGCTTTGGATAAAAGCGTCAGCTAAATGCAATGTAATGACCTGTGGTGTTCCTCAAGGCTCCATCCTGGGGACTCTTCTCTTTTACATCTACATGCTTCCAGTAGCTTAGTTAATGGATAACAATGAAATAAGTTACCAAAGCTATGCAGACGACACACACGTGATAACATGAAAACCAGGAGGAAGTGTAACTGAGAGAAGTGAAATACAGATCTAAGAGGAGAGAGTGAGATTCAGGGAGGAGCTAAGATGTTCCTTAACTACAGAAGAGAGAGGAACTTCCATATTCACCAGAGTTCAACACAGACCATCATCATCACCTTCATTCAACATGCTGTCATTAGACTATTATTTACATTCCCTACTGTTAGTTTCCATTCTAAGAGGTACGTAACATTCTGCATGAACACGTTAACTTCTAATGTTGATCAAATGTGATCTATTAACTGAGTCTTTTGAATTACTCCTCTCTTCAGGGGTCAGGTGTGAAAATCTCACTGCATTACAGAGAGAAGAGTTCAGTCCAGAAGGCAGCTCTTTTACTCTGTCCTACAGATACTCCAAAGAAGCAGCTGGTAATGATTATTTCTTCTGGTATCGACAATATCCAGGAGAACCACCAGAGTTCCTCCTGTCTATCTCAGGGCTTAATTTCACACAAAAAGTAGAATCACTTGGATCGGACACCAGGTTCTTCACTGACCTGTCTGAAAGAAAGCAATGAGTGGATCTGCAGATCTCCTCTGCTGCAGTGACAGACTCTGCTGTGTACTACTGTGCTGTGAAGCCCACAGTGACAGGAAACACCAACACTCTGTACAAAAATCTCTGGAGCAAAGACAACACAATACTGATCAACATCCACCAGAGGGAGCCTCTCTCTCTGTCAGACTTTAGGGAAACAACACAACTAATGTTCAAACAACTCAACGCCCAGCAGAGAGGCCTCCTTTATTTGATGCTTCAACACCACGTTACTTTGACTCATCTCTCTCATTTATCCTAATAATGTTAAATGAGAGCATTCCACCATGTGCCAGACTCCTGATGGACCTTCACCAACACTTCCTGTTTTTCATATTTATTCCCAAAGGCTCTGAAACCTGCAGTCATCAAACCACTCTTAACACTAGAACCGTCAACGGGTAAATTTGACCAGCATCTGTTTTTTGATTGTATGTAACTTTTGTTCAATAACATATTAAAGTCTCCCAGTCCGTGACTTTTCCTGAAAGTGTGTTATGTAGCACCCTCTGTTGTTAACATTTGTCAATATGAAGTCAGATTTAATCAAATCGCCCAAAAAAATGCCATTTATACCTATATCCGCCAGCGGGTAATATTTACCTCATAGAAAATGCAGCGTAAACATGACGTGTTGCTATAGCAACGCCTTTTGTCTACTGTGGTTCCTTATAGATAGAGAGATAAATAGATAGATAGATAGATGGATAGAGAGAGAGATAGACAGAGAGATAGTTATTGATAGTGTAACATCTTGGAGAATACAAGATCTTGGATGACTGAGCTCACGTTGAGGACGTAATGCATGTGTGCAGGTTACGTGCCAGTTGAAGAAAGATGGACACTCGGAATGAGAGAAGTAGTCCGCGTCGTCTGTTTATGTAGACAATTATATGTCCATAGAACAGAACATTACAGAAGGATCTATAGATAGATAGAGAGAGAGATAGATGTGTACCTAAACAAAAAACAAGTCTAACACCAAGCGTTTAAATCAACACTCTTAGCGATATTTTATACTTCATGCTATCTGCACAAACTATATCATATGAAAAGCTGAGAGTCCAGAGATTATATTGGTATACATGTTATCCCTGTGCGATCAAAACTCACTGTTCTGTATGATAAATAAAAGAACATTGTACCTTGAAAATCAATAGCGGGTACATTTTACCCGTTGGCGGTTTTAGGTATACAGCGACCTCTGGCGGTTCTAGTGTTAAAAACAAACCTAGGCGCTTCACTGATGAACATTTATAGGCCGGTTAAAATATTTGGAAAATGGTTTTCAACAACTAAACAGCTGTTTTGGCACTTGATAACTGTTTTGATGTGTTCCAGTCACACAGCACTGAGACTGCTCTAATTAACGTTTTAATGACATCCACTTAAACACAGACAGTGGCAGAATCTCACTGTCAGTATTATTAGATCTCAGCGCTGCATTTGAAACTGTTGACCACAACATATTACTAGACCGACTGGAAAACTGGGTGGGACTCGGGCACTGTTTTTATTGGTCTGAATCCTACTGAAAGGACAGGAAACACTTTGTTTCTATAGGTAACTCAACATCTGAGTGGACGAATATGACCTGTGGGGTTCCTCAAGGCTCCATGCTGGGGACTCTTCTCTTTAACATCTACATGCTTCCAGTAGCTTAGTTAATGGATAACAATGAAATAAGTTACCAAAGCTATGCAGATGACACACACGTGATAACATGATAACCAGGAGGAAGTGTAACTGAGAGAAGTGAAATACAGATCTAAGAGGAGATAGAGAGATTCAGGGAGGAGCTAAGATGTTCCTGAACTATAGAAGAGAGAGGAACTTCCATATTCACCAGAGTTCAACACAGACCATCATCATCACCTTCATTCAACATGCTGTCATTAGACTATTATTTACATTTCCTACTGTTAGTTTCCATTCTAAGAGGTACGTAACATTCTGCATGAAAACGTTAACTTCTAATGTTGATCAAATGTGATCTATTAACTGAGGCTTTTGAATTACTCCTCTCTTCAGGGGTCAGCTGTGAAAATCTCACTGCATTACAGAGAGAAGAGTTCAGTCCAGAAGGCAGCTCTGTTACTCTGTCCTACAGATACTCCAAAACTATAACGGCTAGTGAAGATTTCTTCTGGTATCGACAATATCCAGGAAAACCACCAGAGCTCATCATCTCTCATTTAGGAAATGGAAAGATTGTGAATAATTTGATCCCTGGACTGAATATTACAGTGGAGTCAAACCAAATCAATCTGAGCCTCTCCTCTGCTGCAGTGACAGACTCTGCTGTGTTCTACTGTGCTGTGAGGCCCACAGTGACAGGAAACACCAACACTCTGTACAAAAACACCAGCTGACACACTGACAAGCTGCTGGAAGCCTTTCCTCCACACTGTTGGACTGAGCTGTTCACCTCCACTAGAGGGCCACATTATCAAGTAGGCGGTGCACGTCTTCTGCACTGTGTTCAACCATCCAGTCAATAAGAAGTGCTGCTGTGAAGAGAACCATCCTCACACTGAATGCTGAACATCAGCTACTTCCTGCTGCTGATTTAAACCTTGTTGTAGAGATGGAACATTGGCTGTGGATTATTCTTGCTGCTCTCTCCTTTGGTAAGATAGAAACTACAACATGTTTCTAGGTAACTGTTTAAATCTACTGATTGTTCTCCTTTAATCCTTCATCTTTATTGATTCATCTCTTCCTCTGCATGGTCTCTTCTTCCCCAGAGTGTAAAGGACAAGACACAGTGACCCAGACACCAGGAGAAGTCAGCGCTACTGAAGGAGACACAGTTACACTTGACTGCACATTTAAGAAATCGAATACAGCCCAGACAGCCTATCTGTTCTGGTACAAACAAGAAGTCAATGGTTACCCAAAGTACATGTTGAAGCGTTTCTCAGATATTGGAGAGAATGCTGCAGAGTTCCAGAAAGACAGATTTGATGCTACACTCAACGAGACATCAGTTCCTCTGCAGATCTCCTCTGCTGCAGTGACAGACTCTGCTGTGTACTACTGTGCTCTGAGGCCCTAAGTGACAGGAAACACCAACACTCTGTACAAAAACCTCTGGAGCAAAGACAACACAATACTGATCAACATCCACCAGAGGGAGCCTCTCTCTGACAAACATCAATAGTTTGTGATTAAAAAGTAATGTAGTTTACCTGCTTGATAATTTGAGTTATATGTACAGTTGTTCACTTCCATACAAACACATGGACTGCCTTTGATTAACATCTGCAAGTTAAAATGTTTAACTCAATCAGTGAATCTGGCCTTTTATCACAGCTTGAAATACAAGTACTGTCTCCATAAACTTAAAATAAGTGTTTATGTTTTTATGTCAGTCTGTGACTTAATGTGGTGTACCACAGGGTTCAATCCTAGGTCCTCTCACTTTCTCATTGGTTTCAGTTTATCTCTGAGCACAATGTGATCGAAGGTTCTATTGGAACAACAGCTTGTGTTGTGGTGTTCAAGACCTTTTAAATGTTGGGTATAAAGTAGAATTCTTATTATATTAAGATCATTTAAAACAGATTTCTCTCTCGATGAAACACATCTCACTAATCTGACTTCACGTTAACGCCCATCATTGTTATTGCTACTGGTCCTGACTAACATACGGTTCACTGCAGTGTGAGGTGGAACAGTTCATGGTGAAGAACTAGCGTTAGATTGTTGCAGTGGTGTAATGTAACTAAGTAATTTTACTCATACTGTCCGGAAGTAAAACATTGAGGTAATTGTACTCTTTTACTAATGTATACTTTGACTTCATTACATTGTGTAGGCAAGTGTTGTTCTTTTTACTTCACTACGTGTATTTTACAGATTGACTGACATAGCAGATTTAGGATATTAATACACAATATAAATCGACACACATTATATTATAGATGAAGCTACCCAGTACTCTATGAAGTCATTCAAATAAACTCCACCTTTACCCCCATCAATCATTTTAACAACCAAAAAGACCTGGTGCTTAAAATATTCACTTTGCATAACGCATACTTTTAACGTAAAATATTGTTTTGTTTCTGAAAAATCAATGGAGTATTGTGAAAGGATAGAGCAACCTAACAAATCCAAACACCTCACCACATCATCACATGTATTCCAATAGTACTCCCTTCATGCTGTTCATGAGTCAAATGATGCAACAAATGCCCGATTGAATGTGGGCTCAAAAGCCTGAGGAGGAAATCATGGTTTCAAAGAGTCAGCTGATAACCAGCTTTGTAGTTCCTGTTATTTCTGATCAGGAGCTTTAGTTTTGCCTGAAAGGCCTCCATTAGACTCTTTGTTTATTCCCATATCAACATCTCTATGGAGCTAACCAATCAGAGCAGACTGGGCTCTGGTTACAGACAGAGGGTGAAAAGAGGTGCTGCAGCACAGGCAGTATGAACATCTACAAATTCTGACGTTTTTCCTGAATATCTGAAAATGTTTACTTTTTCTAAATCTGTCTTTTTTCTCCAAAGAAACCCCGATGTTGTGATTTTCCTGAATTTCTCAACTTTTGACTTTACGGGGAATATCAACAGTTTGAGTTTCTGAAAAAATCAAAGATTTCTGAAAAAATCAGAAAAGACTATAACCTTTTTGAGTTTATTCTGAAAATCTCAATCCGATCATTTCAAAATCCTGACTTTTTCCAGAAATTCTCATAATTCAGACTAAAGATTTTGATATTTTTCAGAAAATACCAGAAATCAGAAATGTTCAGAAAACCTCAATATTGTGACATTTTGGAGGGAAAACAAATTCAAACTTTTTCTGAGAATTCTGAATTCTGACTTTTTTCTGAAGAATTCTGAATTCAGATCTTTTTTTGAAAATTCTGAATTCTGACTCTTTCAGAAAATGTTGGAACTTTGCCTTTTCCCCTGATAATGTATGCATCTGAAAAGATGTAGAGGGTATCCCAAATGTACCTAAATCCTCCACCACACACACATTTAACAATACTCAACAAAGATCACACCGAGGCTCTGGAGTCATCAGCAGGTCTGAGAGAGAGAAGGCTTCCTGGAGCTCCTCCTTTAATGACTGGCTCTGGCTGCTGATAGGCCAGCTGAGGGTGAGGGGATCCAATCAGCCGCCAGTCTGAGGTGCTCAGGCAGGTTCTGATCAGCTGCTGATTACATGCAGGGAAACACAGGGGAAAAGAGAAAATAGCAGGAGGACACAACAAACAACAGCCCGCCTGCTGGCACCACGTAACACTGATACAGAGTCATTTACAGAGTTCACATCTTCTGGTTCAGTGTAGAGTTTGTTAAGACCTGAAAAGGTGAACATGTCCATCAAGTCTTAAAGAGTCCCTGTTCCTCTCTCTGTGGTGTGCTCTCTCCTGTAGTGTCTTCTAGGTGCATGTTGTACTGACTGAACATCCACCTGAGGGAGTCTCTCTCTGTTAAACATCAATAGTTTGTGATGATACAGTAATGTAGTTTACCTGCTTGATCATTTGAAATCTATTTACAATTGCTCCCTACCATACAAACACATGTACTGTCTTTGATTCACATCCACACGTTCAAATGTTTAACTCAGTCAGTGAATCTGGCCTTTTGTCACACGCTGAAATAAAAGTAAGTAGTCTCCATGAACTTAAAATACATTATTTTCAGTTTTTCTGTGAGTCTGTGATTTCACGTGGTGTACCACAGGGTTCAAGCCTAGGTCCTCTCACTTTGTCATTGGATTCAGTTTATCTCTGAGCACAACCTGATCATAGGTTCTATTGGAACTGCAGCTTGTGTTGTGGTGTTCAAGACCTTTTAAATGACAACTGTGAATCAATATTCTCATTAGATTAAGATATTTTTAAGCAGATTTATCTCTCGATGAAACACCTCTCACTAATCTGACTTCACCTTAACGCCCGTCATTGTTATTGCTATGTTTTTGTACATTTCAATGTATGTGTCGGTGAGAAACACAAAGAGAACTAAATGTTTTAAATATGAGAAAAGTACTTTGATGGCTTAAAACCAGTAAAACATGATTCTCTTGCCCCGCCCACTGACGTTTATATCAACCAATGAGATGATCTGTGAGATGTTTGAGGAACTAAAAGCACAATGATCTTATGTTGAGGAGAAGGGCTGAGCAGCAGAGAGGCTGTTTCCTGCTTCACTTCTGCAGGAGGAGAACTCATCTGCTGACTGTTTGACTTCAACATCTCCAAAGACATGTTGCTTTACCTCTGTTTACTCTTCTCTCTCTTCATAGGTGAGTGTTGGAACAGATATAAAGTCTCATTTAACCCGCTGTATTAGCCAGAGATTTCATAACTGGAGGTTTGATTGTGTAATCAATCAATCAATCAATCAATGTTTATTTATATAGCCCAATATCACAAATGTTACATTTGTCTCAGTGGACTTCACAGTTTGTACAGAATATCAGTATGACAATACGACACCCTCTGTCCTTAGACCCTCACATCGTACAAGGAAAAACTTCCAGAGAAAACCCCACAGTTTAAAGGGAAAAATAGGAGAAACCTCAGGGAGAGCAACAGAGGAGGGATCCCTCTCCCAGGACGGACAGACGTGCAATAGATGCCGTGTGTAAATTGAAAAGATAATACATTTGCAACATAGGTAGTCCAAATGTTTTGAAATGCATCTCTGTAAGGCAGCAACCGTTGTGATCCATGAAGACATTTGGTCATGTTTTATCTCAAACTGATCAAAGATGACACGAAATTGAAGACCCTCCGTTGAGTCTCTTAATGTTCAAATCTCCTGCAGACTAACTGACATGAGTAATTCTCATTTTGCAGCCCTGGGCTCCATGAACAGCATAAAGCCAGAAAGAAGTGAAGAACATGTTGCAGAGGGCAGAAACATCAGCCTGACATGTAAATATGAGGGGAGTATCTACAATATCCAGTGGTACCGACAATACCAGAGATCCAGACCAGAGTTCCTGCTCCACATCACAGAGGCAGGAGGGATCCATCCCACTGAATCTGATTTCTCTGCTCACATTGACAACACAGAGAAACGAGTTGATCTGGAGATCATCTCAGCTAAAGAGACAGACTCTGCTGTGTACTACTGTGCTCTGCAGCCCACAGTGACAGGAAACACCAACACTCTGTACAAAAACCTCTGGAGCAAAGACAACACAATACTGATCAACATCCACCAGAGGGAGTCTCTCTCTGTCAGACTTTAGGGAAACAACACAACTAATGTTCAAACAACTCAACCCCCAGCAGAGAGGCCTCCTTTATTTGATGCTTCAACACCACGTTACTTTAATGTATCTCTCTCATTCATCCTGATAATGTTCAATTAGAGCATTCCACCAGGTGCGAGACTCCTGATGGACCTTCGCCAACACTTCCTGTTTTTCATATTTATTCCCACAGGCCCTGAAATCTGCAGTCATCAAACCACTCTTAAAGAACAACCTTGGCGCTTCACTGATGAACATTTATAGGCCGGTTAAAATAATTGGAAAAATGTTTTTTAACAATTAAAAAGTTGTTTTGGCACTTGATAACTGTTTTGATGTGTTCCAGTCACACAGCACTGAGACTGCTCTAATTAACGTCTTTATTGACATCCACTTAAACACAGACAGTGGCAGCATCTCACTGTCAGTGTTATTAGATCTCAGCGCTGCATTTGAAACTGTTGACCACAACATATTACTAGACCGACTGGAAAACTGGGTGGGACTCTGGCACTGTTTTTATTGGTCTGAATCCTACTGAAAGGACAGGAAACACTTTGTTTCTGTAGGTAACTCAACATCTGAGTGGACGAATATGACCTTTGGGGTTCCTCAAGGCTCCATCCTGGGGACTCTTCTCTTTAACATCTACATCCTTCCACTAGCTTAGTGAATGGATAACAATGAAATAAGTTACCATAGCTATGCAGACGACACACACGTGATAACATGAAAACCAGGAGGAAGTGTAACTGAGAGAAGTGAAATACAGATCTAAGAGGAGACAGAGAGATTCAGGGAGGAGCTAAGATGTTCCTGAACTATAGAAGAGAGAGGAACTTCCATATTCACCAGAGTTCAACACAGACCATCATCATCATCACCTTCATTCAACATGCTGTCCCTGCAGAACTCATCTTTTTCTCTGATATGTTTTGCAATCTTATCAGGATAGTTGCACTCTTGCTTTCTGAGTGTGGTTTTGCTAAAATAACATTTATAACATGAAATAACAGAGTTCATCTTTCCCTCAGGCGTCAGCTGTGACGATCTGACTCCAGTCAAAACAGAAGAGTTCAGTCCAGAAGGCAGCTCTGTTACTCTGTCCTACAAAGCTGGATCTAATGCTTTGTATTACTTCTGGTATCGACAATATCCAGGAGAACCACCAGAGTTCCTCATCTCACACTCTGCTTCAGGCGATGTAGGAACTAACCCAATCCCTGGACTGAATATTACAGTGGAGTCAAACCGAATCAATTTGATCATCTCCTCTGCTGCAGTGACAGACTCTGCTGTGTTCTACTGTGCTCTGAGGCCCACAGTGACAGGAAACACCAACACTCTGTACAAAAACCTCTGGAGCAAAGACAACACAATACTGGTCAACATCCACCAGAGGGAACCTCTCTCTGAGAAACATCAATAGTTTGTGATTAAAAAGTAATGAAGTTTACCTGCTTGATAATTTGAGTTATATTTAAAATTGTTCACTTCCATACAAACACATGGACTGCCTTCTATTAACATCTGCAAGTTAAAATGTTTAACTCAATCAGTGAATCTGGCCTTTTATCACAGCTTGAAATACAAGTACTGTCTCCATAAACTTAAAATAAGTGTTTATGTTTTTTATGTCAGTCTGTGACTGAATGTGGTGTACCACAGGGTTCAATCCTAGGTCCTCTCACTTTCTCATTGGTTTCAGTTTATCTCTGAGCATAATGTGATCGAAGGTTCTATTGGAACAACAGCTTGTGTTGTGGTGTTCAAGACCTTTTAAATGTTGGGTATGAAGTAGAATTCTTATTATATTAAGATCATTTTAAAAAGATTTCTCTCTCGTTGAAACAACTCTCACTAATCTGACTTCACGTTAACGCCCATCATTGTTATTATTACGTTTTTATTTACTGACTGATCAAACACTTTGAATCACCTCTCTCAATAAACTGGTACAAATCACACACTCAAGTTTTGATTGCTTTTGTTCTTATCTTTATAAAACAAGTTTCTCTGTTGGTCTGTGATTAATCGTGGTGTACCACAGGGTTCAATTCTAGGTCCTCTGACTTTTTATTTACAGACTGCCTTTGGATCTGTCACCCAGGAGGAAGTGTAACTGAGAAAAGTGAAATACAGATCTAAGAGGAGACAGAGAGATTCAGGGAGGAGCTAAGATGTTCCTGAACTATAGAAGAGAGAGGAACTTCCATATTCACCAGAGTTCAACACAGAACATCATCATCATCACCTTCATTCAACATGCTCTCATTAGACTATTATTTACATTCCCTACTGTTAGTTTCCATTCTAAGAGGTACGTAACATTCTGCATGAAAACCTTAACTTCTAATGTTGATCAAATGTGATCTATTAACTGAGTCTTTTGAATTACTCCTCTCTTCAGGGGTCAGCTGTGAGAATCTCACTGCATTACAGAGAGAATAATTCAGTCCAGAAGGCAGCTCTGTTACTCTGTCCTACAGATACTCCAAAACTATAACGGGTAGTGAAGATTTCTTCTGGTATCGACAATATCCAGGAGAACCACCAGAGTTCATCATCTCTCATTTAGGAAATGGAAACATTATGAATAATCTGATCCCTGGACTGAATATTACAGTGGAGTCAAACCAAATCAATCTGAGCCTCTCCTCTGCTGCAGAGACAGACTCTGCTGTGTTCTACTGTGCTGTGAGGCCCACAGTGACAGGAAACACCAACACTCTGTACAAAAACACCAGCTGACACACTGACAAGCTGCTGGAAGCCTTTCCTCCACACTGTTGGACTGAGCTGTTCACCTCCACTAGAGGGCCACATGATCAAGTAGGCGGTGCACGTCTTCTGCACTGTGTTCAACCATCCAGTCAATAAGAAGTGCTGCTGTGAAGAGAACCATCCTCACACTGAATGCTGAACATCCGCTACTTCCTGCTGCTGATTTAAACCTTGTTGTAGAGATGGAACATTGGCTGTGGATTATTCTTGCTGCTCTCTCCTTTGGTAAGATAGAAACTACAACATGTTTCTAGGTAACTGTTTAAAGCTACTGATTGTTCTCCTTTAATCCTTCATCTTTATTAATTCATCTCTTCCTCTGCATGGTTTCTTCTTCCCCAGAGTCACAGTGACCCAGACACCAGGAGAAGTCAGCACTACTGAAGGAGACACAGTTACACTTGACTGCACATTTCAGACATCTCAGACAGCCTCTCTGTTCTGGTACAAACAAGAAGTCAATGGTTACCCAAAGTACATGTTGAAGCGTTTCTCAGACATTGTAGAGAATGCTGCAGAGTTCCAGAAAGACAGATTTGATGCTACAATCAACGATAAATCAGTTCCTCTGCAGATCTACTCTGCTGCAGTGACAGACTCTGCTGTGTACTACTGTGCTCTGCAGCCCACAGTGACAGGAAACACCAACACTCTGTACAAAAACCTCTGGAGCAAAGACAACACAGTACTGATCAACATCCACCAGAGGGAGTCTCTCTCTCTCTGTCAGACTTCAGCAGGATGTGAAGATACAGTCTCAGGCCTCGGGACCCGCTTTTCTCTTTGTCAATAAATCGCGACCTGACATTTTGAACCACTCAAATTTATTCAACAAAAAATCGTGCTGTAATATATGCTTCAGCATACAATATTAATTAAAGTGAAGTACAGTGCATATATCCCTTCACAGACCTAAAGTATGCTTTAAAGGGTTAATGAGGTGATGGAATCAAAGCTGAACTGCATCAAAAGGCCCACATGCTGGAAACCCAACCCCAGCAGGGGGTCTGGGGGGATTCTCCCCCAGGAGATTTTTAGAAATACTAACATATAAACTACGCATTCTGGTACACTCAGAGAAGAGAATAAATACATCTATTACTACCCGACATATTCATAATATTTGATGCCATTGTTTGTGTTTCACTTAGTTGTGACAGCTTGCTGCTCCTCACAGAGAGAGAGCAAAGAGGAGAGAGTCTGAGTGAAGTACTTTGTGGGTGAGGGTAGATAGCCCCCATTGTTCTGTGACCTGTCAATCATCAAACCGGGGGTCATAGTTCATTATGTGTTCATTTCTATCTGAAGTTGTACCCATGGATGTATAAAGAAGAGTTCTACCGCAAAGTTATTCTCCGTGGGGACTTCCGGCAACCATCTTGATTCTGATTGGCCAGAAGACTTGAGAAAACATCAGCAAAGATGTTTTATTGAGAAGATGATCACTACTTGACAGAAGTTTTCAAAACCGTTTATGGTCTCCGGTACTTCCAGTCCAACGCCTACTGCATGCACAGCGTTAGAACATCGGGCCTTCAAAGTAAAAGTTTGACTTTAAAAAAAAATAAAAAATTAAAATATGCTTTTTTCTTTCTTCACTCACACATCTGCGACCCACTTGAAACAGGTCCGTGACAGTTGAGAACCACTGGTCTAGATTAGATTCTCTAAAACTCACAGCTGTGATGAAGAGCTCTAGAAACTCATTGGACATCCGAGTCTCCTCCTGCTGACTGCAGAGCTTCATGACTGACACCTCTCTGATTCCAGCTGTGAACATCAGACCAAACACAACTCACTAAACGTTTCCATACTGAACAACCACAGCTTTCCCCTCTGTGAACATGGAGAAACTGGCTGCAATTCTGCTCTGTTCAGCTCTCATAGGTACGTATGTTTCTGACAGGAGAAGGGGAACTATGCAGACTTTTTCAAAGCATTACACATCCAGTTTGGATCTTGGATTTACGCTTTACAGCAGTGTGGTTTTTTCACTAAGGGATTGATGGGTTTGTGACTTCGGAGCTGTAATGATAGCATGATGTCTTCCTCTCTAGGTAACAGCTTGGAAGATGCTATTACTGCCAGCAGTGCTGAAGTGTGTTCCTCAGAGGGCCGTAGTGTTACTCTGTCCTGTACATATTCAGTTAAAGCTGAGAATCTCCAGTGGTACAGACAGGATCCTGGATCAGCTCCTCAGTTCCTCCTCCTGATCACTGACACTAATCCGCCTTCCGTGGTGGAAGCAAAACCTCCAATCCCTCGACTGACAGCCACACTGAACCAGGAGAAAAAACAAGTGGATCTGCAGATCTCCTCTGCTGCAGTGACAGACTCTGCTGTGTACTACTGTGCTCTGAGGCCCACAGTGACAGGAAACACCAACACTCTGTACAAAAACCTCTGGAGCAAAGACAACACGATACTGATCAACATCCACCAGAGGGAGCCTCTCTCTCTCTTAGACTTCAGCAGAGTTTATCAGTCCTCTTTATACTCGCTGTAGCTCAGAGTTTCTCAACCTGCAGATATGATGCATCTGGTTCTCTCAGTGTTGCTGGCTGCTATGAGTCTTGGTATGAACTCTTTGATATCAGTCCAACATTGAGATGATTCTCTAACATGTCCCTGATACTGTTTGTTGCTGTGTTACAGAATGCAGAGCCCAAAGAGACAACGTGCTGCAACCTGAAGCAGAAAAGACTGCTGCTGAAGGAGAGGCAGTAACACTTGGCTGTCACTATAACACCACTTCATCAAATGAATATCTCTTCTGGTACAAGCAGCACGGAGACAACAGCCCCACATTCATCCTGAGCCGCTTTAAGATCGGCACGGGGAAAACAGAGGACGAGGACAGATTCTCATCCACACTGGATTCAAGCTTAAGATCTGTTCCTCTGAAGATCCAGAAGCTTCAGCTGTCTGACTCTGCTGTGTACTACTGTGCTCTGCAGCCCACAGTGACAGGAAACACCAACACTCTGAACAAAAACCTCTGGAGCAAAGACACCACAGTACTGATCAGCATCCACCAGAGGGAGCCTCTCTCTGACAAACATCAATAGTTTTTGATTAAAAAGTAATGTAGTTTACCTGCTTGATAATTTGAGTTATATGTACAATTGTTCACTTCCATACAAACACATGGACTGCCTTTGATTAACATCTGCAAGTTAAAATGTTTAACTCAATCAGTGAATCTGGCCTTTTATCACAGCTTGAAATACAAGTACTGTCTCCATAAACTTAAAATAAGTGTTTATGTTTTTATGTCAGTCTGTGACTTAATGTGGTGTACCACAGGGTTCAATCCTAGGTCCTCTCACTTTCTCATTGGTTTCAGTTTATCTCTGAGCAGAATGTGATCGAAGGTTCTATTGGAACAACAGCTTGTGTTGTGGTGTTCAAGTCCTTTGAAATGTTGGGTATGAAGTAGAATTCTTATTATATTAAGATAATTTTAAACAGATTTCTCTCTCGTTGAAACACTTCTTACTAATCTGATTTCACGTTAACGCCCATCATTGTTATTATTACGTTTTTATTTACTGACTGATCAAACACTTTGAATCACCTCTCTCAATAAACTAGTACAAATCACAGACTTAAGTTTTGATTGCTTTTGTTCTTATCTTTATAAAACAAGTTTCTCTGTTGGTCTGTGATTAATCGTGGTGTACCACAGGGTTCTATTCTAGGTCTTCTGACTTTTTATTTTCAGACTGCCTTTGGATCTGTTACCCAGGAGGAAGTGTAACTGAGAGAAGTGAGATAGAGATCTAAGAGGAGACAGAGAGATTCAGGGAGGAGCTAAGATGTTCCTGAACTATAGAAGAGAGAGGAACTTCCATATTCATCAGAGTTTAACACAGACCATCATCATCATCACCTTCATTCAACATGCTGTCATTAGACTATTATTTACATTCGCTACTGTTAGTTTCCATTCTAAGAGGTACGTAACATTCTGCATGAACACGTTAACTTCTAATGTTGATCAAATGTGATCTATTAACTGAGTCTTTTGAATTACTCCTCTCTTCAGGGGTCAGCTGTGAAAATCTCACTGCATTACAGAGAGAAGAGTTCAGTCCAGAAGGCAGCTTTGTTACTCTGTCCTACAGATACTCCAAGGTTGCTGAATTGGATGATTATTTCTTCTGGTATCGACAATATCCAGGAGAACCACCAGAGCTCATCATCTATCATTTAGGAAATGGAAACATTATGAATAATCTGATCCCTGGACTGAATATTACAGTGGAGTCAAACCAAATCAATCTGAGCCTCTCCTCTGCTGCAGTGACAGACTCTGCTGTGTTCTACTGTGCTGTGAAGCCCACAGTGACAGGAAACACCAACACTCTGTACAAAAACACCAGCTGACACACTGACAAGCTGCTGGAAGCCTTTCCTCCACACTGTTGGACTGAGCTGTTCACCTCCACTAGAGGGCCACATTATCAAGTAGGCGGTGCACGTCTTCTGCACTGTGTTCAACCATCCAGTCAATAAGAAGTACTGCTGTGAAGAGAACCATCCTCACACTGAATGCTGAACATCAGCTACTTCCTGCTGCTGATTTAAACCTTGTTGTAGAGATGGAACATTGGCTGTGGATTATTCTTGCTGCTCTCTCCTTTGGTAAGATAGAAACTACAACATGTTTCTAGGTAACTGTTTAAAGCTACTGATTGTTCTCCTTTAATCCTTCATCTTTATTGATTCATCTCTTCCTCTGCATGGTCTCTTCTTCCCCAGAGTGTAAAGGACAAGACACAGTGACCCAGACACCAGGAGAAGTCAGCGCTACTGAAGGAGACAAAGTTACACTTGGCTGCAGATTTAAGAAATCTAATACAGTCCAGACAGCCTATCTGTTCTGGTACAAACAAGAAGTCAATGGTTACCCAAAGTACATGCTGATGCGTTACTCAAAAACTGGAGAGAATGCTGCAGAATTCCAGAAAGACAGATTTGATGCTACACTCAACGAGACATCAGTTCCTCTGCAGATCTCCTCTGCTGCAGTGACAGACTCTGCTGTGTACTACTGTGCTCTGCAGCCCACAGTGACAGGAAACACCAACACTCTGTACAAAAACCTCTGGAGCAAAGACAACACAATACTGATCAGCATCCACCAGAGGGAGTCTCTCTCTGTCAGACTTTAGGGAAACAACACAACTAATGTTCAAACAACTCAACCCCCAGCAGAGAGGCCTCCTTTATTTGATGCTTCAACACCACGTTACTTTAATTTATCTCTCATTTATCCTAATAATGTTTAATTAGAGCATTCCACCAGGTGCCAGACTCCTGATGGACCTTCAACAACACTTCCTGTTTTTCATATGTATTCCCACAGGCCCTGAAATCTGCAGTCATCAAACCACTCTTAAAGACAAACCTAGGTGCTTCACTGATGAACATTTATAGGCCGGTTAAAATAATTGGAAAACATTTTTTAACAATTAAAAAGTTGTTTTGGCACTTGATAACTGTTTTGATGTGTTCCAGTCACACAGCACTGAGACTGCTCTAATTAACGTTGAAATGTCATCCACTTAAACACAGACAGTGGCAGAATCTCACTGTCAGTATTATTAGATCTCAGCGCCGCATTTGAAACTGTTGACCACAACATATTACTAGACCGACTGGAAAACTGGGTGGAACTCTGGCACTGTTTTTATTGGTCTGAATCCTACTGAAAGGACAGGAAACACTTTGTTTCTATAGGTAACTCAACATCTGAGTGGACGAATATGACCTGTGGTGTTCCTCAAGGATCCATCCTGGGGCCTCTTCTCTTTAACATCTACATGCTTCCAGTAGCTTAGTTAATGGATAACAATAAAATAAGTTACCAAAGCTAAATAGACGACACACACGTGATAACATGAAAACCAGGAGGAAGTGTAACTGAGAAGTGAAATACAGATCTAAGAGGAGACAGAGAGATTCAGGGAGGAGCTAAGATTTTCCTGAACTATAGAAGAGAGAGGAACTTCCATATTCACCAGAGTTCAACACAGACCATCATCATCATCACCTTCATTCAACATGCTGTCCCTGCAGAACTCAGCTTTTTCTCTGATATGTTTTGCAATCTTATCAGGTTTGTTGCACTCTTGCTTTCTGAGTGTGGTTTTGCTAAAATAACTTTTATAACATGAAATAACAGAGTTCATCTTTCCCTCAGGCGTCAGCTGTGACGATCTGACTCCAGTCAAAACAGAAGAGTTCAGTCCAGAAGGCAGCTCTGTTACTCTGTCCTACAGATACTCCAAACAAACAGCTCGTGATTATTTCTTCTGGTATCGACAATATCCTGGAGAACCACCAGAGTTCCTCATCTCACACTCTGCTTCAGGCGCTGTAGGAACTAACCCAATCCCTGGACTGAATATTACAGTGGAGTCAAACCGAATCAATTTGATCATCTCTTCTGCTGCAGTGACAGACTCTGCTGTGTACTACTGTGCTCTGAAGCCCACAGTGACAGGAAACACCAACACTCTGTACAAAAACCTCTTGAGCAAAGACAACACAATACTGTTCAACATCCACCAGAGGGAGCCTCTCTCTGTTAGAATTTAGGGAAACAACACAACTAATGTTCAAACAACTCAACCCCCAGCAGAGAGGCCTCCTTTATTTGATGCTTCAACACCACGTTACTTTAAATTATCTCTCACATTTATCCTGATAATGTTCAATGAGAGCATTCCACCAGGTGCCAGACTCCTGATGGACCTTTACCAACACTTCCTGTTTTTCATATTTATTCCCACAGGCCCTAAAATCTGCAGTCAACAAACCACTCTTAAAGACAAACCTTGGTGCTTCACTGATGAACATTTATAGGCCGGTTAAAATAATTGGAAAAATAATTTCTTTTAATTAAAAAGTTGTTTTGGCACTTGATAACTGTTTTGATGTGTTCCAGTCACACAGCACTGAGACTGCTCTAATTAACTTTTTAATGACATCCACTTAAACACAGACAGTGGCAGAATCTCACTGTCAGTGTTATTAGATCTCAGCGCTGCATTTGAAACTGTTGACCACAACATATTACTAGACCGACTGGAAAACTGGGTGGGACTCTGGCACTGTTTTTATTGGTCTGAATCCTACTGAAAGGACAGGAAACACTTTGTTTCTTTAGGTAACTCATCATCTGAGTGTACGAATATGACCTGTGGTGTTCCTCAAGGCTCCATCCTGGGGATTCTTCTCTTTAACATCTACATGCTTCCACTAGCTTAGTTAATGGATAACAATGACATAAGTTACCATAGCTATGCAGACGACACACACGTGATAACATGAAAACCAGGAGGAAGTGTAACTGAGAGAAGTGTAATACAGATCTAAGAGGAGACAGAGAGATTCAGGGAGGAGCTAAGATTTTCCTGAACTATAGAAGAGAGAGGAACTTCCATATTCACCAGAGTTCAACACAGACCATCATCATCACCTTCATTCAACATGCTGTCATTAGACTATTATTTACATTCCCTACTGTTAGTTTCCATTCTAAGAGGTACGTAACATTCTGCATGAAAACGTTAACTTCTAATGTTGATCAAATGTGATCTATTAACTGAGTCTTTTGAATTACTCCTCTCTTCAGGGGTCAGCTGTGAAAATCTCACTGCATTACAGAGAGAAGAGTTCAGTCCAGAAGGCAGCTCTGTTACTCTGTCCTACAGATACTCCAAGGTTGCTGAATTGGATGATTATTTCTACTGGTATCGACAATATCCTGGAAAACCACCAGAGTTCCTCATCTTTCACTTGGGAACACAACATGCAACAAACTCTCGACTGTCCGTTAAACCGAATGAGGATAAAACCCAGATCTATCTGAACATCTCCTCTGCTGCAGTGACAGACTCTGCTGTGTACTACTGTGCTGTGAGGCCCACAGTGACAGGAAACACCAACACTCTGTACAAAAACCTCTGCAGCTTCTCCCTGAACATTCACACACTTCAGATCCCGCCTTTTTCTGAACAACATCGCCATCAAGTGGACACCTCGAACAGTACAACTTCTCCTCAAAGTGACACACATCCAAGCTCTGAGGGAGACTCCAAAGATGAAGAGCAGTCGGTCCGGCCTGTCCGTCCACCGGCTCCTGAATGTGGATGAACTGGTTCAACTGGTCCTGACTAACATACGGTTCACTGCAGTGTGAGGTGGAACAGTTCATGGTGAAGAACTAGCGTTAGATTGTTGCAGTGGTGTAACTAAGTACATTTACTCATACTGTCCGGAAGTAAAACATTGAGGTAATTGTACTTTTTTACTAATGTATACTTTGACTTCATTACATTGTGTAGGCAAGTGTTGTTCTTTTTACTTCACTACGTGTATTTTACAGATTGACTGACATAGCAGATTTAGGATATTAATACACAATATAAATCGACACACATTATATTATAGATGAAGCTACCCAGTACTCTATGAAGTCATTCAAATAAACCCCACCTTTACCCCCATCAATCATTTTAACAACCGAAAAGACCTGGTGCTTAAAATGGCCACTTTGCATAACGCATACTTTTACTTTTGGTACGTAAAGTATTTTTTTAAAGCTAATTCTTTTTGGCTCTTATTGATGTTACATTTGAATGTAAATGATGAGAGTACTTCTTCCCCCTCTGGATTGCTGTCTCATTATATTCTTTGCTCCACAGCTTCTTCCTGACGGACACCAGTTCCTCCCCTTCAAAGTTTCCAGTCCATTAGACAGACTCTTATTCTCTTGCAGATATCATATATCATGTACATCCATACAGATTGAGTAATAATCAATACTTTTTCTGAAAAATCAATGGAGTATTGTGAAAGGATAGAGCAACCTGACAAATCCAAACACCTCACCACATCATCACATGTATTCCAATAGTACTCCCTTCATGCTGTTCATGAGTCAAATGATGCAACAAATGCCCGATTTAATGTGGGCTCAAAAGCCTGAGGAGGAAATCATGGTTTCAAAGAGTCAGCTGATAACCAGCTTTGTAGTTCCTGTTATATCTGATCAGGAGCTTTAGTTTTGCCTGAAAGGCCTCCATTAGACTCTTTGTTTATTCCCATATCAACATCTCTATGGAGCTAACCAATCAGAGCTGACTGGGCTCTGGTTTCAGACAGAGGGTGAAAAGAGGTGCTGCAGCACAGGCAGTATGAACATCTACAAATTCTGACATTTTTCCTGAATATCTGAAAATGTTTACTTTTTCTAAATCTGTTTTTTTTCTCCAAAGAAACCCCGATATTGTGATTTTCCTGAATATCTCAACTTTTGACTTTACGGGGAATATCAACAGTTTGAGTTTTTTTATAAATTCAAAGATTTCTGAAAAAATCATAAAAAAGACTAACATTTTTGACTTTATTTTTCCTGAAAATATTGATGACTTTATTTTTCTGCACATAACCGAATCTGACTTTTTTCTGACAATTTTAGAATTCTGACTATTTTTACGGAAAATGTTGGAACTTTGCCTTTTCCCCTGATAATGTATGCATCTGAAAAGATGTAGAGGGTATCCCAAATGTACCTAAATCCTCCACCACACACACATTTAACAATACTCAACAAAGATCACACCGAGGCTCTGGAGTCAGCAGCAGGTCTGAGAGAGAGAAGGCTTCCTGGAGCTCCTCCTTTAATGACTGGCTCTGGCTGCTGATAGGCCAGCTGAGGGTGAGGGGATCCAATCAGCCGCCAGTCTGAGGTGCTCAGGCAGGTTCTGATCAGCTGCTGATTACCTGCAGGGAAACACAGGGGAAAAGAGAAAATAGCAGGAGGACACAACAAACAACAGCCCGCCTGCTGGCACCACGTAACACTGATACAGAGTCATTTATAGAGTTCACATCTTCTGGTTCAGTGTAGAGTTTGTTAAGACCTGAAAAGGTGAACATGTCCATCAAGTCTTAATGTGTCCCTGTTCCTCTCTCTATGGTGTTCCCTCTCCTGTAGTGTCTTCTAGGTGCATGTTGTCATGGCCTGGCAGAAAGGACACGATGTAAAGAAAGATAAGTACTTGTGGGTTATCTGTCGCCACTTTTTTCAAGGTTAATCATCGATACATTGAATTGATGCAGATACTGGAGTCCAGACGCAGAATATCCAATGCTTGTGGGGATCAACAAGCGTCACCGAGGAACTACCCCACACCATCTTAAGGTGCTTACACACCAAGCCGATTTCCTGCATTACACACTGATCGGGCCGTCGATGAGCGTTGTGTCGCCCTGCTCAGATCGATGCGTCTTGGTGTGTCCCGCACCGTCGTGCCTTTGCGGCCGTGCCGACACCTTCCGCTGCCGATTTGGCATGTTGAATCGGGAGGCTGTCGGCCACAGAAATCACTCTGATTGGCTGTTCCGCTAGCGAATCAGTGCATGAGAAGTGAAACGGAAGTGAGGGACCCAAACAAATTAAGAAGGCAAATCTGAGATTTAATTGAACTCTGGTCTCGACTCAGGTTCAGGAAAGCCCCGTGAGCTCCTGCTGCAGAGGGGACATGGAACACGCTCTCTGTTTGTTTATATCACGCAGTCTTTGTTCCGGTTGTTGCCTCTTTTGAATGACGAATACACACTACCGCCGCCTGCTGGTAAGGAGAGGTATTGCCACTCACGCATGCGCAGTTCGTACGTGCTTCTTGGCCGTCGGCTGAAGTCTTTGCGGTGTGTTCCAGTGCGACACATGGCCAAGACGCAGAGACGAGAGGAGACACAACAGTCGGTCCGTCGGGACATGTCCTCTGGGGTGTAAGGTTTGGTGTATACTTTAAAGGTCCCTATTATACTGTTTTTCATCAGTATATCACAGCTCTCAGATATATACAGAAGATGTCTCTGATTGGCTGAAACACCAAACAGATCATTGCAGCATTACCCATAATCCCCTCTGTTTCAGCCCTGTTTCCAAAGTGCTGATTCTGGCCCAATCCCAAACCACTCTCTCGACCCTACCCCTCCGTGATGGAGTGAACTCCGTCTGTAGCCACACTGGCAGCTCAACGAGGCTCCCTCCTGTCAGATGGAGGGAGTAAATACAGCAGCAAGCTTTGGGGGCCTCCCCTCTCTCCGGCAGAAACACGAAATGCCGTAACTGTAACAACGGTTTCAAATCAGCATCTCTTTGACAAAAAGTTTAAATGAATAACTCAAATAAAACTCCAAACATCTTTCATTGTGTTTCAAAGCTCTTTTAGTTTTAAACCTGATGTTTATAAGCTTCTTAGTTTTTGCAACAGTCTGTAAATATACACAACTTTATAATAAAATGCACACATTTACCTTTTTCTAGACTAGACACAGGTATGATCCTAAGTTAAAACACATGAGGTTATCATGAGGTTGTTAACATCGCAGTTTATCAGTGGATGTTTGCTGGAACTACTTGCTAACAGCTTGTTTCCTGACGGACACACACAGCGTGACTCCAGTCAGGTAGAGACCGGTCTCAAGTCAGCACCGCTGCAGACTCGTTGGTTTGGAACAGCCCTCAATATGGCGGACCCTCCGCGTGAACGGAGGGGTAGGGTGTAGGGGTAGGGTGTAGGGGGCGGTTTGGGAATGGGCCTCTCTGTCTGTTACTTTAGATGAAAATAAGGAGCCACTCCTCACGCCCCTCTGAGAGACACATGTTGATGTAGAAGAGACATGAAGAAGAGGGGACACATGTTGATGTAGAAGAGACATGAAGAAGAGGGGACACATGTTGATGAAGAAGAGACATGAAGAATAGGGGACACATGTTGATGTAGAAGAGACATGGAGAAGAGGGGACACATGTTGATGTAGAAGAGACATGAAGAAGAGGGGACACATGTTGATGTAGAAGAGACATGGAGAAGAGGGGACACATGTTGATGTAGAAGAGACATGAAGAAGAGGGGACACATGTTGATGTAGAAGAGACATGAAGAAGAGGGGACACATGTTGATGTAGAAGAGACATGGAGAAGAGGGGACACATGTTGATGTAGAAGAGACATGGAGAAGAGGGGACACATGTTGATGTAGAGAGACATGAAGAAGAGGGGACACATGTTGATGTAGAAGAGACATGAAGAAGAGGGGACACATGTTGATGTAGAAGAGACATGAAGAAGAGGGGACACATGTTGATGTAGAAGAGACATGAAGAAGAGGGGACACATGTTGATGTAGAAGAGACATGGAGAAGAGGGGACACATGTTGATGTAGAAGAGACATGGAGAAGAGGGGACACATGTTGATGTAGAGAGACATGAAGAAGAGGGGACACATGTTGATGTAGAAGAGACATGAAGAATAGGGGACACATGTTGATGTAGGAGAGACATGAAGAAGAGGGGACACATGTTGATGTAGGAGAGACATGAAGAAGAGGGGACACATGTTGATGTAGAAGAGACATGAAGAAGAGGGGACACATGTTGATGTAGAAGAGACATGAAGAAGAGGGGACACATGTTGATGTAGGAGAGACATGAAGAAGAGGGGACACATGTTGATGTAGAAGAGACATGAAGAAGAGGGGACACATGTTGATGTAGGAGAGACATGGAGAAGAGGGGACACATGTTGATGTAGAAGAGACATGAAGAAGAGGGGACACATGTTGATGTAGGAGAGACATGAAGAAGAGGGGACACATGTTGATGTAGAAGAGACATGAAGAAGAGGGGACACATGTTGATGTAGAAGAGACATGAAGAAGAGGGGACACATGTTGATGTAGGAGAGACATGAAGAAGAGGGGACACATGTTGATGTAGAAGAGACATGAAGAAGAGGGGACACATGTTGATGTAGGAGAGACATGAACAAGAGGGGACACATGTTGATGTAGAAGAGACATGGAGAAGAGGGGACACATGTTGATGTAGAAGAGACATGAAGAAGAGGGGACACATGTTGATGTAGGAGAGACATGAAGAAGAGGGGACACATGTTGATGTAGAAGAGACATGAAGAAGAGGGGACACATGTTGATGTAGAAGAGACATGAAGAAGAGGGGACACATGTTGATGTAGAAGAGACATGAAGAAGAGGGGACACATGTTGATGTAGAAGAGACATGGAGAAGAGGGGACACATGTTGATGTAGAAGAGACATGAAGAAGAGGGGACACATGTTGATGTAGAAGAGACATGAAGAAGAGGGGACACATGTTGATGTAGAAGAGACATGAAGAAGAGGGGACACATGTTGATGTAGAAGAGACATGAAGAAGAGGGGACACATGTTGATGTAGGAGAGACATGGAGAAGAGGGGACACATGTTGATGTAGAAGAGACATGAAGAAGAGGGGACACATGTTGATGTAGAAGAGACATGTGGAAGAGGGGACACATGTTGATGAAGAAGAGACATGAAGAAGAGGGGACACATGTTGATGTAGAAGAGACATGTGGAAGAGGGGACACATGTTGATGAAGAAGAGACATGAAGAAGAGGGGACACATGTTGATGTAGAAGAGACATGTGTCCACTCTGTGTAAAGAGAGAGTCTCTTTACATGTTTATGTATAAAAGACGTGCAAAAGTGTATTTTGCATAATAGGTGACCTTTCTGGCCGAATGTATATTTTTGACAAAAATAGCGACATGATAACAAACATCTGTATTTGTGAAAGAGATGGAAAATTCAATTAAAAAGCGGCAACAGTCAAGTACCAAAATATATGAATACTTAACAACACATGTTGTCGTGTTGACATGGGAGAGGAGAGAGGAGAGAGGAGAGAGGAGGCTCTCTGGAGGAGCTATAACCGAGGAGAGAGGAGAGAGGAGAGAGGAGAGAGGAGAGAGGAGAGAGGAGGCTCTCTGGAGGAGCTATAACCGAGGAGACACTGATGGGTCCTCCACGGCTCCTTCGTGGATGCATTTCCGGGAATAGAGATGTTTCAGACAGTTGTGACGCACGGCCGGACCTCTCTCAGCCAATCACAGCTCTGCATGCATCCCCTGGATATTATTTTAGAAACTGCTTTCATCGCGACGCGATGTTTCCAGAGAGAACAGCTGAGAGGTCCGTGCAGAAAGCAGAGCAGTGTGTATAATATATATCACTCAGTATAACAGACCTACTCTCTGTGTCTGCTTTAGTTTAGTAGATATCTACAAACAAAGAGTCCAGATGTTTCTAAAACCATTTAGTGCTTCACAAAATAAAATACACAACGGCTGTAGCCTGATTTATGTGTGTGTGTGTGTGTGTGTGTGTGTGTGTGTGTGTGTGTGTGTGTGTGTGTGTGTGTGTGTGTGTGTGTGTGTGTGTGTGTGTGTGTGTGTGTGTGTGTGTGTGTGTGTGTGTGTGTGTGTGTGTGTGTGTGTGTGTGTGTAAGTGGTCATGAACACATCTGTCCATCAGACAGAGGGCTGCTGTGCCTCCTGTCATCATTAATGGACGTCTCTTTAAAATGACCGCTCAGAGGAGAGGAGTTCTCATTTCTCTAACCGCCTGCTGCTTCCACTCCTCTCTCCTCGCTTCCCCTCCTCGGTCCTCGGTTCCCCTCCTCTCTCCTCGGTTCCCCTCCTCGGCTCCTCCGCTCGCATCTCCTGTGGGCGGGAATAAGACACGAGGATAGGAGTCGAGGAGGGGAGTTAGAGAAATGAGAAAGGGCCCTGGTGTCGTGTGAGGTGTCCAGAACCAAAACAAGACAAACCAATGCATTCACAGGAGCTGCTCTCTCAGATCCAGCCAGGAGACCGGGCGAGACACACACACACACACACACACACACACACACACACACACACGCGCGCACACGCACACGCACGCACACGCACACACACACACACACACACACACACACACACACAGGCTTAAATCCCTGTGACAACGTGTTGATTTGAGATAAACAGTTCCTGAGGAGAGCCACAAGATGGCGCTGTCTTCCCACTGAGTAGCAAGAACCTAAAGTATGCAATGTGACCCCTACAGGAAACACAGCTGGAAATAAAATACACAGCCATTAACACAAACGATACATGTTCACACGTATAGGAAACAAGAGGAAAAACCCATTGTTTCCATGTCACTTTGTCATCAGTCCACAGAGACTACAGATATGTCCACTTCCTGGTTCAAACTGCCATTAATGAGCCTGAACATGTCGAAATGGAGTCAACATCCTCATAACCCCCGAAACACATCGGTCCAAATTGTCCAAGCCATTTTTAAACTCTTGTTTCCAGAGGCTGTAACGCTAATTAACACAACTGGTGCTAATTGTTCAGATGTCCCAACATCTGCAGCTTAGCACCCAGCCGGTTCTATGAGCTGGAGACCCTACTCTACATCTCTATCCGGACACTCTGGGGTCTCAACATCTGCAGCTTAGCACCCAGCCGGTTCTAGGAGCTGGAGACCCTACTCTACATCTCTATCCGGACACTCTGGGGTCTCAACATCTGCAGCTTAGCACCCAGCCGGTTCTATGAGCTGGAGACCCTACTCTACATCTCTATCTGGACACTCTGGGGTCTCAACATCTGCAGCTTAGCACCCAGCCGGTTCTATGAGCTGGAGACCCTACTCTACATCTCTATCCGGACACTCTGGGGTCTCAACATCTGCAGCTTAGCACCCAGCCGGTTCTATGAGCTGGAGACCCTACTCTACATCTCTATCCGGACACTCTGGGGTCTCAACATCTGCAGGTTCACTCTGATGGAAACTAAACCTAAACGTTACTCCTTTCCTGTATTTTTAAAAGTGTGTTACCAAGTCGTTCTGCAACAGAAAACTGTCTTTGCTCAAAATTCATCTGAACATATTTGTAATGAACACACTGAAGAAATGTAATGTGTTGAATGTTTACAAGTTGTTGGGAAATCTTTATTTAACATATCTAACGTTTAACCCAGTCCATCACTCTCTCCTTTCCCATAGATCTATGTCTGCTATCTCTCTGAAGGAGGAGCAGCTCTGGGTCCGTTGTTCACACGCTGCTATGGACGGTCTTTCACTCATTTACGTTCATTTATTGAGGTGAATGTTGTTTAGTGTTGATTGAGTGTTTTGTTTTTATTTAGGTCTTAACGTGTGCACATGTACAAATGTGTATTTGACTGTATAGGATATACATATTTGTATATAGATTTGTTTTTGTATTTGGGATTGTGGGAAACAGTATTTCGATCTCTCTGTACACACAAACGGAAACATTGACCATAAAGTTGACTTTGATGAGCGAGCACCAGCTGACCTGAGATAGTTTATGGTTTGTGGACGACTGAGTCCTTCTGTCGGGTGCGTCGGTCCTGCTGACGTACCGTCTTTGTCCATGGACGACAGTTTTAGTTACATTCAGTTTCCTGTTTCTTTAAGTCGTGTAAATGAAGGATGTTGATTATTACACTCTGAACCGAACTACGGAAGAGGTCTTCAGAACTGGTCGGGCCACGTCTTGACCTCAGCACCTTCAGTGTTTGACACCAAGCTCTCCCGTGTTCTCTGAGTTTCCATCAAACAAATGCCCTCTCCCCCTGAGCGACCTAAAGCCTGCCCTTCTCACCATGGCCTTTGACCCCTATCCAATCACAGTCGTTATTCTTGACCTCACTTTGTTTGTTGTCTGTCCTTCATGTGAAGCTGCCGTCGGCCCACTGAAAGGCTCTATAAAAATGAAATGCATTATTATTATTATTATGTTGATAATGTTTATGTTTTATACATGAATGAAGAAGGACAAGAGGTTAGGACGGACAGTGACATCACTTTATTGATCACATAATTAAGGGGAGACACTAATAGGGTAGAAAGAGTAGATACATAACAGATATATATAGATGTATATATATATATATATATATATATATATATAGATATATATATATATATATATATATACATCTATATATATATATATATATATATAGATGTATATGTTAATCATATGGAGAAAACAGTGCTTAAAAATCTGGTAAACGTGGACATTTAATAAATGGTAAATGGACTGTACTTATATAGCGCTTTATCCAGTCTTTAAGACCCCTCAAAGCGCTTCACATACCACATGTCATTCACCCATTCACACAGAGCAGTGTACCTTACTCTAGGACCTAACATTCACACACATTCACACACCGTTGGCCATGCCATCGGGAGCAACTCAGGGTTAAGTATCTTGCCCAAGGATACATCGACATGTTGACTGCATGGGCTGGGATCGAACCCACAACCTTCTGGTTGAAAGACGACCGCACTCCCTCGCAGCAAACATTCAGATGTCATTTAAGGAAGGCCTAAATCAGGGGGGGGGGGGTCCAAACTGTTTTCACTGAGTGCAGGGCCCCCCCTCGTTCAGTTAAAAGTTATCAAAAGCAATCAAATGTAGGTGAAGTATTGCTGATAGGTGAATATGCCTTAAGAAACAAACAGCGTAGGTCTCAGCTCTCCAGAGGGTTTACTTCATTGTGTTCCAGCTCGTTCCTTAAAACAGAAGTGTTAGAGAACTCTCCTGGTCCCCGGCTTCAGCTTCAATCTGATCCATGTATCTGTGATCCTCTCCAGAAGTAGTCATCACATACAGAGCATCAACTAGTTCCTGAACAGTGTCCTTCACATGCTGATATCCAAGAGAGGGAGTTCCACAGTCACAAGATGGAGGAATAGAAAGCAGTATTCAATGTTTACTTCAGATTAGCTCCACGTCAGAAATGATCATGCTTGTCATATGTCTCTCTCCATAGAGGCTGAATCATCATGTTAATCACATAGCTATCATATGCCTCAAACAGTCCTGATGCTCTGCTAGCTAATCACACATCCTGTCATGTAGCTCCAGTTGATACCTTTGATATCATGTGCTACTGTTCATCTATTTAAGAAGTACGATAGAAGAGAAGCTCTAGTTTCACGTGTGGGCCACATACCATTACACTTTTAGAAATTGCTGAGGGACAATTCAAAATGGACAACGAGCCGCAGCTTGGAAACCCCTGGCCTGATGCATTCACTGCACAATAATATAAAAACAAGATGTAATATACAGATGAAACTGTGGCGCTGAACATTCGATCATATTTCACAGCTTCCTGTTATCATTGTTTCCTGGAGGTGTTGCATCCTTTGCAGCTGCAGGTTTTTCCGCTCTCACACGTGTTGGAAACATTTTGAGGTTTTCTTCTTCTGTGGTGCCGGATGTTCGTCAGATGGCGACCTCAAAGCCTCGCTGCTTATTCTTCTTTTTAACCTCAGCTCACTTCCTGCTGCTCACTTCCTGTCGGCGGTGAGGCTGCAGAAAAAACAAAAAAAACTAACTCGAGATTTTT
The DNA here is from genome assembly GCF_949606895.1 of Notothenia rossii. Taxonomy (NCBI): domain Eukaryota; kingdom Metazoa; phylum Chordata; class Actinopteri; order Perciformes; family Nototheniidae; genus Notothenia; species Notothenia rossii. Next base: position 81,366,009 of record NC_136907.1, on the reverse strand, counting down.
CCATCAGCGGTGACG
>NC_136907.1:81358494-81360994 GCF_949606895.1 Notothenia rossii | reverse complement strand
TACATTTAAAGAGAACAGTTTACAATATGAAATGTAAAAAGGGTCAGCTGGAGTGTGTTTGGTTTCTGAATGTGTTATTGTGTAACTTCAATATGTCTCCCTGTTATAATCCTGAATATGAGATGCATACACACATTGTTAACAACACTATTATTGACTGTGGAAATAACATTATATAATTACATTATTAGTTAATGATCACGTCTTTATCACCAAACTCTTCCCAACACATTTAATATCAAATACATATTCCCAAACTCAAGTCCTTGTGATGCTTTCATGTGTCTATCCGATGCCATCATTTGATTTATTTGATTTGATGTTAGTAAAGTGATATCTGACAGGTGAGAGGACGGAGGGGGATGAAGATGACGGGGAGATATATCACAGTGTTTATTTGTGAATTACATTTTTTAAATATATGTTTTAAAGTATATTTGATCAGGGATTAAACTCTGTATTAATTTCAGGATGTCTGACTTGATTAAACCAGGAGCTTTTTATATCAGAGACACTAACTGTAAATGCAAACGTGGCGCAGATTAGAGGCTGTTCACTGGGATCACAGATCAATATGTTATTGTGAGTGTTGAGGAGCTGAAGGGGAGCGTTTCTTACGAGAGAGAAGAAGAAAACATCTAATTATTAATCAAATTATTTAAAAATAAAATCTGAGTTCCTGTGTTTATCCCTCAACGGGGAAATGCACATTATTACAACCACAGGAAGATAGTGCAGATAAGGTAAGGAGAAGAGACTATCGTATTTAAAGAAATGATAAATTAGGAACCCGTTATTAATAACTTAAAAACAAATAAGTAAAGAATAATAGTAGATAAGAAAATTACAGTAAAAACATGTTTGATTATATTAAATATTTTCATAAAATAAATGAATTATCCTCGGTAAATGTTCAAACTCATTTTTTCATTAAAGTAACAACAGAAAACTCCTCTGAAGATATTAAGGATGTGTGTGTGTGTGTGTGTGTGTGTGTGTGTGTGTGTGTGTGTGTGTGTGTGTGTGTGTGTGTGTGTGTGTGTGTGTGTGTGTTTTTGTGTGTGTGTGTGTGTGTGTGTGTGTATGTGTGAGTGTGTGACCTCTTTAAACTGCAGCCAACACACCAGATCAACAGGAAGAGGAACATTCAGGTCATAAAAGACTTCATCCTCTGCTGCTGCAACTCTCATTAATGTGCAATAACCTGCATGCATGTATAATAACCTGTGCAATAATCTGCAATAACGTGTAATAATCTGCAATAACGTGTAATAATCTGCATATCAACACAACATGCATGCATGTACATCTGCACGGCTGGGAACACAGCAGCATTACAGATTAATACTTGCAGAAGCAGGAAGTATAAGCAGCAATAGGAGCGCAGAGACAGACCACACACACCTACACACACTTCCTGCCTCGCCTCGGTGCAGTGAGCCACCGCATCCTGTGGAAACAGCAGCAGCCAATCAGAGAGCAGAAACACACACATCCACACGATGACTGATAGTGAAAATATAGTTTAATTTTTTTTTTTTTAAATGATGTCAGTGCTGTAAACGAGTGTTAAATAACTCAGATTGTATTTGTATTATTTTGGCTTTACTCAGTGACAAAACATGAACATTTAAAATAAAAGATATTCAATATTTTCTGAGAATATCAGGCCTGTAAAATAATTGTATTAGATCTCAGTTCTGCATTTGACACTGTTGACCACAACATATTACTAGACTGACTGAAAAACTGTGTGGGACTTGCGGCAATAGTTCTAAACTGGTTTGAATCCTACTCAAAGGACAGGAAAATGTTGTTTCGATAGGTAACTCAACATCTGAGTGGACAAATATGACCTGTGGTGTTCCTCAAGGCTCCATCTTGGGGCCTCTTCTCTTTAACATATACATACTACCACTGGCTCAGATAATGAAAAACAAACTAAATAAGTTACCATAGCTATGTAGATTACATAACCACCTCACCAGGAGACTAATGTCCAACTTAAGTATTTAGAAAGTGCATTGAACAAATCAAGGACTGCATGTGTAAGAACTGCATTCCATTAGCCAAAGATAAACCTCAGGTAATACTCTTTGGATCCAAATAGGAACACAAAAAGTCAGCTTCATCCAGGAATGTAGAAAAAGAAAAAGAAAAGGCCAGATCAAGGAATCACCAACTATAACATTGATCACCATCAGTGTTGACTAATATGACACGTGGGGTTCCTCAAGGCTCCATCCTGGGGCCTCTTCTCTTTCACATCTACATGCTACCACTAGCTTAGTTAATGGATAACAAAGAAATAAGTTACCATAGCCAGTGCACCCCAAGACACTCTGGGGGCCCCAGACAGAAGAGATATGCCACCCAACACATCAAGCTCAACCGACATCCCCGCCCAACATGTGGGGTACCTCAAGGCTCAATCATGGGGCCTCATCTTCTTCACATCTACATGCTACCAAAGGCTCAGATAATGGAAAACAATACAATA
>NC_136907.1:81348494-81353494 GCF_949606895.1 Notothenia rossii | reverse complement strand
AGTGACTTTGAAGAAGAGGATGAGATTGAGCATCAGCTAGTTACAGAAACAAGGCGAGCCACAGGATCAGCCGGTCAGCGGGCAAAGAAACAAGAAGCACTTTAACCTGTTGAACCCCATCCCTGTGTTTCAGGTCTCAGGCTCCTTTTTAGAGAGGTTTAGCAAAAAAAACTCCACCTCTGGAGTCATTTGGGTGGAAATGGGCGTTTTTGCCGTTTCTCTGGAACCCATTGGTCGATTTTGATGATTGACATCTCTTTTTAACCGTTAGAGCCAATAGAATCGAAGAGGGATTTCCACACACACACCAACGTTACCAACAAAAAGTGGGGGCTATGCGCATGCAGTTTGCCGTAAAGCAAAACCTATCTCACGCTCTGAAATCTAAAAACTGAAAAATAGTCTTATTGCAGAAAGATTATCAAAAATCATTTCAAAGTGTATCGACATATTCCCGTTTTGGCTACCTAGCGCCACGTGTTGTGATGTCTGTTTTTGTTAATAATGTCACGATTTCTTATCATTGAGTGATGATATAGATACCTATCGATTCTGTGTATTCTCACGATGCTAATCGATATGTTGGATGTGCAGTTACGATAAGTAATAAGGGTGTTATACCGTGTTTTCTGTGCAAATGCTGTTAGCCTTTTTTCACTCGTGGCTAATTCAGAGGCTCAGCGTTAGCTTTGTGGGTTTTTTTTGCATAAAAAAGAAAATATCAGTTAGCTGAGTTTCTTCCCGTTATATGAATATGAAACATTCATAGTTTATTAAATATTAAGAAGCCCTCAGATGCTGTTTCCTGCAGATGATGCGTTTTTCCGCCCGGGGGCGGGTCAATGGGGTTCAACAGGTTAATTCATTAATGTGATCCAACAAATGTAAAAGGGCAAAGATTAACCGTATATGCTGTTTATATTGCTTGTAATTGAGATGAAGTAAACACCTGTTGAGTATTTTAACATCAAATAGTTTGATTGTGTTGAATTGAAACCCAAAAAGGCAACGGGTCCACCAGACCCACGAACACTGGCTGAGTAACAGAAATATGAACACAAGGGTTAAATGAGACACAAAGCTGTGGATTATCATACAATCATTAACCCTTGGATGCACGAGTGACTGGACCCTTTATGCCACTTTTGTAATTTTGGTTTAGAAAATCACTTGTATAATATTTAGTATTTTATTTTGGTTCACACTAGAAATATTTTATAATAAATGTTTCACTATTTATAATTTTAGAAATGTTTTTTACATTTTGAAAAAAAACATTTTCCCAGAGGATCCCATAGGAAATGCATGCGGGTCATTTTTGACCCACTTATGGAAGTTTGGGATTGTAATACAAAAACTACAATTTCTTAAAATGTAAATTGAATATTTGAATGGCATGATATCCAAAACATGTTTTTTGAGGAGTAGCTAGAATACGAAATTATAAAAAAAAATGTGATTACAAAGATAATTCAAGAAAACCACCTCACCGGGTCCAAAAGACCCACTTATGCATCTAAGGTTAAGTAAAGGTGAAAATATTTCCATATTTGTTCAAATGAAACGCATTGATGGTTATTTTGTGTTAAATGTGAAGAGCTCATTAAACACTTCCAGCTGTGTGTACTAAGGTCAGTCAAGTGAAGATTATCGGTTCATTTTGCATTTATTACTTTTCTTTCAGACATTATATTTAAAGTTGTCAAAACAAAAGTTAAAGCAGAATTTATATTTGAAAATAAAAACACACAATAATCCAGTTTGTTTTCTCAGTTTTTATTTGAACGTCACAGGAAATATCACACATAGATCAGACATGTTCTTTTACTGTTACATTTGAGATATTTACAGTCAAAATGCATTCATTATTATCCACAACACCATTCAGGAAGTTTAAACATGATGAAGATGAGACAGGATGTTTCCCGGTGTGTCCGCAGTCTGAAGATATCGACAGATGAGTTTATATTTTTACAGAACAGGAAACAGAGACCCGTCCGTCGTCCTCCAGGATCTCCTACAAAATAAAGATAAAAAGAACAATATTCATGAACTATGATTCATAACGCACCCTGACAAAGACCTTCTGCACATTCCTCAGCTTTTACTTATGTAGGTTAAATAATTAAAACATGAATATCTGTATGAAAATAAGATGCAAGCTGAAAATAAAGAAGTTGGCACTGAAATGAATATCTGTTTTGTTAAAATGTATGTAGAGAAACATGAACTCCTTTTTAACGACAGATACTGTTAATGTCATTTTAAAATGATATAAAGATTGGGTACCGCTTCACAATAAGACTACCCTTATAAAGGATTCATAAAGGGTTTATAATTAGGTTATTCATTAGGTTGTAAGCACGTTATTAATCATTAAGAACCATTTATAAACCAGTTCTACGCAGGCTCACTATTTGGTAAGATGACTAAGCCTTATATCGGCTACTTAGCGAGAATCAACTCAGTGAGCAACAGATACCAAGGATGCTAGCTGGTGAAGGAGACGAAGTAAGCTAGGTAGCCAATGTAAGGCTTAGCAGTACAGATACATGTGGGCTCACTATTTGGCAAGCAACCGGTCACAGTCGCCCTGTTTATCTCATGTCTTATAAAAGCTTATTAATGATTTATAAATTGTTCACAACCTAATTAATAAACAAATTACAAACTATTCGTAAACCCGTTATAAGGGTAGTCTTGTTCTAAAGTGGTACCGAGATTTGTTGCACTTTTTTGTCTCCGGCCTTACTTAAATAAATAAAGACAAAAGTGAGATGTTTTCTGTTTTAAAGCCTAATAATAAATGCATTAGGATAATATATACCTAATGTATTTTAAGTGTGTTGTTTTAATTATGTTTTTATGAATTCTTACTCTGTAAAGTTTCTTTCATCTTTTCTTGATTACCATTCACCTCTCTCATGTATCTGTTTGTTTATTTATTTGTTTTTTTTACATTTTGTTTGTTTTTCAATAACATGTATTTTTTTAAGCAAAAAATAATAATTCATATGTTAAAAATGTAGTTTTTGGGAGAATGGGGGGGATTAAATCAGTGTTTACTTCTTCCCGCCCTTTTTCAGACGTGTAAATAAATCATTTGTTTACACATCATCCTCTGTGAGTCAATCTGACACGGCTCAAGCTGGTACAGTGTGATCATTCTCTTCTTTCATTTCATTATTATTATTATGTGTATTATTGTTTTACACTAAATAAATAAATCAAATCTGCTCTATGAATAAAATGCATTATAATAATAGTGAGTGTTTGCTCACAGGAAGTGATCCAGAGGCGCAGCGTCAGCAGGACGTTGAACACCACGGTCTTCATGAAGAGGAGCCGCAGCCCGAGCACCGTGAGAGACACCAGGTTCACCTGAGGGTCTGCAAACACACACAAACACACACACACACACACACATTTAGAAAATACTCTCATTACACGATCAAATATACGCTGTAACTATAAACAGCTCGGGAACACACGGAGAGACTCTCTGCTCTTTAAGTTTGACATGTGTCGACATTAAACTCTTAACACTTTTACCATCACTAATCATTTGCTGCTCTTAGTATTCGACATAAAAGCCTAAATACTACATTCCTTTGCATCAAAAGTCATTTAGCCGACGCTTTGATCCAGAGCCTCTCACAGCGAGCGCAAAAACCATAAAGATTCAAACTCCGAACGAAAAGGAAAGTGCAGATATTTTCCCTTCAAGCGAGACCCTACCACAGGTTGAGGGTCTACAGGGACGGGGTCTAAAGGGACGGGGTCTACAGTGACGGGGTCTACAGTCACTGGGTCTACAGTCACGGGGTCTAAAGGGACGGGGTCTACATTGACGGGGTCTGCAGGGACGGGGTCTACAGTGACGGGGTCTACAGTGACGGGGTCTACAGTCACAGGGTCTACAGTCACGGGGTCTACAGTGACGGGGTCTACAGTGACGGGGTCTACAGTGACGGGGTCTACAGTCACAGGGGTCTACAGTCAAGGGGTCTACAGTGACGGGGTCTACAGTGACAGGTTCTACATTCACTCAGCAATAACGTATTGGTACAAACTCCACAGGACTAATGTTTCAACTGAGGGAGAGTTTAGAAATCAACACAAATATTGAACTATTAAAAAGAGTTCCAGAAAAAGCATTGGAGAGTTTATTGATCAGCTGTTCAGACACACACCTGGCTGCAAAGACTCATCACAGTCAACCGGTCCACCCTCTGAAACACAACAGACACAACATATTATAATTAGGACACAATCTTTGGTCTTCTTTATTAATGAATAGTAAAACAGGTGCGGCACAGCCCGTCATCCCATGTGGTCGAGGCGCTCACATTATAGTCAATGAGCCTCTTGGCTAACACACTTGAGTCACTGCTGATCTGCTGTAAGCTAGCTAGCTAACGTAGCTAAGCTAGCTAGCTAACGTAGCTAAGCTAGTCATTTCAGATATACTGGCAAACAGTGACAGTTATGAGACGACTAAGGGTTAGTGACAGAGAAAGTTGATCTGCTTTATAACCCCTGGTGAATGTTTCCTAAGTGTTGTCAAGTTGCTTGAGATGCTGGTGAATGTTTCCTAAGTGTTGTCAAGTTGCTGGAGATGCTGGTGAATGTTTCCTAAGTGTTGTCAAGTTGCTGGAGATGCTGGTGAATGTTTCCTAAGTGTTGTCAAGTTGCTGGAGATGCTGGTGAATGTTTCCTAAGTGTTGTCAAGTTGCTGGAGATGCTGGTGAATGTTTTCTAAGTGTTGTCAAGTTGCTGGAGATGCTGGTGAATGTTTCCTAAGTGTTGTCAAGTTGCTGGAGATGCTGGTGAATGTTTTCTAAGTGTTGTCAAGTTGCTGGAGATGCTGGTGAATGTTTCCTAAGTGTTGTCAAGTTGCTGGAGATGCTGGTGAATGTTTCCTAAGTGTTGTCAAGTTGCTGGAGATGCTGGTGAATGTTTTCTAAGTGTTGTCAAGTTGCTGGAGATGCTGGTGAATG